>NC_031979.2:0-281062 GCF_001858045.2 Oreochromis niloticus | reverse complement strand
CCCCTCTGATTGGTGGATTCATATTGAGAATCTCACAGCTGTTTGACTGACCTAGAAACATGCTGTTAACAGCCCCTGTTCACTTGCTGAGCTATGTGTGTGTGCTGCGCGTGTGTGTGTGTGAGCCTGAGTGTGCAGTGTGAGTGTTTGAGTGTGTGTGTGTGTGTGTGTATGTGTGTGTGTGTGTGAGAGAGAGAGAGAGAGAGAGAGAGAGAAGACACACACAAAGCCCTTTTTTAGGCAGCATCTCATTGTTGGATAAAATATAATATATTCAGACTGGTTGACTGGCATAGACCCTGTGTGTGTGTCTCTCTCTGTACATTTGTGTATCCATATTTGATTTTGTGTGTATTTGTTGATTTGTGTATCCATATTTAATTTTGTGTGTATCTGTGGCTGTGTTCTTATTTGTATTTCTAAATGTATTTTATTTTATTTTTTCACAGGTGAACAAAAATTATTGAGCAACTTAACCATGTTCCTTTTTATTCAGCTGTCATTTTACCTTTCCAATATTTTCACTTAAGTTATTACTATTCTGCTCAATCATAGTATCTGTTCTTTAAATCATTGTTATTGAGCTATATTGTAGGATTCTGCTAAATCATAGTATTCTACTATATATATTTCTTTCTAAATATATCATTTCTGCTAAGAGTAGTATTTCTGTAATGTTTAAGAATGTTTGGCTAAATATATTCTTTCTGTTATCTTACACTATTTCTCTGAAATTCTTGTATTTTTGGAAGTTATCGTGTTTCTGGTAAGTTACAATATTTCTGCTAAGTTCTGCTATGCTGTTGTATTTCTGCCAAGTATTATGTTTCCTCTAAGATATTGCAGTTCTGCTAAGTTACTACATTTTAGCAACGTTCCTTTGCTTCTGCAAAGTTTTACAATTTCTGCAACTTTTCAGCTTTTTCAGCTAGTTTCAGCTGACAGCTTCAGCGTTCCAGCATCCACACTGCATTTTCGCAGGAAATGCAAATTTTTCTAGTTATTATTATTCTCCATCTTCCGCCTAAATTTCGGCACGTATCACGCCCGCAGTTTTGAGACAAGCTTCATATATGTTACCTCATTTTGTGCGGCCGGATCTGGAATGGTGTGCTATGACTTTTGGTGTTTATGAATTTTATAGTTTTTTAAATATTAATATTTTAGTGAAAATTTTCCCGCGCTCCTCTGCCAAACAGTTTTGACATTAGGGTTACATATGTTAGATCATTTTGTGCGGCTGGAGCTGGACTATGTTATGACTTTTGGTGTTTATAACTTTTATAGTTTTTTAAATATTAATATTTTAGTGCAAATTTAGGCCAATTCATCTTTTTGGCGCCAAATAAACAGACTTCATTTGTGGTGTGTTGGCTCTCTCTAGTGGTATGCCGGGAGTGGTACAGCCTGTTACCCTTATTTGGATTACCGTAATGATGACAATTTCAACGGTGCGCACAGCGTCGCTGCTTTCAGGAGCCCTTGGAATTTTTAAGGTTGCGCAAATCATTCAAAAGTTACGGTAATGCTTGGTGGAAAACTCAATATCCCACAATTCATAGCACGCCTCTACAGAGTGAACAATGGCGGCCACCACTTCGTTTTATATGTCTTTTTCGTGTTCTAGGTCACAAAATAAGCTTTTTAAGATATTTTCAGGCGAGAATGTAGGTGTGTAAACTTCAAATATCTGCTTGTTTTATCAAGACATCCATATTTAGCGACAGTGCTCTGACTACGTCGGTCCTGCCTGACAGCTAGCCGGCTACCTAGCTGGCTACCTAGCTAGCTGCCGCACTTGGCTGCAAATGGATAGCGAGGGGACTCTCTCTGTCGTTTCACCTCCCCGGTCTCTCGCAAATGCTCGCACAGAATCGGAGTTACAGCTGGATGTGGAAAAATAACTGAGTTGTTTGGTGGTGAGCTACAACAGAGGGCAGCTACCCACCGGTGTGTGACAGAAAGGACATGCCGCCAACGAGACATATGAGGCCGGGCAGGCGATTGCTAACGCGGTGGTCAATCATGGATCAGGGAAAGCGAAGGCAGGAGCGTGAGGTGAACTGAATTTCAGGTAAGAAGTTATGAACTGCACTCTATTTGGGTCAGATATAAACCGAGTTTAGGTGTAGTTTATTTAGCAGCAGTTCTCTTATGTGTTGCTGATAGCCGGCTAGCTAGCTAGCGCCGCTAGCATAGTTAGCTCGCGCCGCTAGCAACCCTTCGTGAAAAAGCACCCAGGCTTGGCTTATATTGAGGCGGGTGAAACTCGTGTCAGCACCCGGTCGCTCTCTATTTGGGTCAGATATAAACCGAGTTTAGGTGTAGTTTATTTAGCAGCAGTTCTCTTATTGTTGCTGATAGCCGGCTAGCTAGCTAGCGCCGCTAGCATAGTTAGCTCGCGCCGCTAGCAACCCTTCGTGAAAAAGCACCAGGCTTGGCTTATATTGAGGCGGGTGAAACTCGTGTCAGCACGGTCGCTCTCTATTTGGGTCAATATAAACCGAGTTTAGGTGTAATTTATTTTCGTTGACCTTTTACAATCGTAATGCCACGGGAGTTTATATACAGCTGTGTGCGTACTAAGTTACTGACGTTGGACTTTATTTTATTCATTAGGGTTAGTTCATAGAGTTGCCGTACAAACGGAATCGTCCCACATTCAGAGAAAACATTATGATTTATTCTGTCGTTACGAAGCCTCCCCTGTCATTTCTCGCGTGTTGAAACGTCAATCATGAAACTGATCAATGATCGGCTGTTCGCTCTTATTTATCGCGCTAAACAACAGCAGCACGTTTAAGCTTGATCAGCTGTTGTTAGAATTCTTTGATTTTAATTTCTAGTATCAGCTGATGTTTGCTGGAGCATGAAGATGAAATCAGGAGATGTCCTTACTGATCATCAGAGCTAACTGGTGATGGAGAAACAGGTTTACCCTTAGGTGACATGAATGAGTGAAGGAAGTTATGATGTTTCTGACAGACAAATACACCAAGCTCCTTTTTTGTGTAGCTGACAGCTGGTAACTGTGCAGGGGCGGATCTAGCAAAGCTTTTGCAGGGGCCAGGTAGGGCATTAACAGAGAAAGGTGGACACAAAGATATACTTTTCTTTCTTACTCTCATATAAATATTTAGCTTTTATTAAATAGTTATCTGAATCTTACAACCAAAGTTTGTTAATAATACACAAGATTGGCTGTAGACCATTGTTCATCATTCAGAACACTGTGTAAAAATAACAAAAACAAAAAGTGAATGCAAAAGTGCATAAATATTTATTTTACGTGTTTGATGTGTGTGGCGGCGTGGTCTGCAGTGCCGCTGCAGGGAGGTGACCCACCTGAGCGGCACCTGCAATCACGCTCTCGGGCGTGTCTTGCTCTCTCGGCTGTTTTTGGGGTGTGTCGGCTGTGAGTGAAAGCCAGCCGGCTGTTTGGTCACCACATGTGTGAAATGTCCTGTAATGCTTCAAGCTGTTCAGCAACATGTCGGATCTGCCTGGTACAAGGACTTGCCATACCTGTCACAGGGCAAATCGGGGTAAATTCATCTTTACACAAAACTGTAAGCTGTATCTGTGAAGCGTGAGCGGTGTTTGTTTTACCATAGTTCATGGTGGAGAATGGGTGCTCTTCTGAGTTTTGCTCTCTGTAGCTGTATGAATGGCAAACTACACTGAATAGCAGCGGCATAGGCACACATAAAATTTCTTCAGAAATTTTCGCTTTCTAGTTATTATTATTCTCCATCTTCCGCCTAAATTTCGGCACGTATCACGCCCCGCAGTTTTGAGACAAGCTTCATATATGTTACCTCATTTTGTGCGGCCGGATCTGGAATGGTGTGCTATGACTTTTGGTGTTTATGAATTTTATAGTTTTTTAAATATTAATATTTAGTGAAAATTTTCCCGCGCTCCTCTGCCGAACAGTTTGACATTAGGGTTACATATGTTAGATCATTTTGTGCGGCTGGAGCTGGACTATTATGTCATGACTTTTGGTGTTTATGACTTTATAGTTTTTTAAATATTAATATTTTAGTGCAAATTTAGGCAATTCATCTTTTGGCGCCAAATAAACAGACTTCATTTGTGGTGTGTTGGCGCCATCTTTTGGTCCCATTGAAACAAATTTCAAACTTCATTTGTGGTGTGTTGGCTCTCTCTAGTGGTATGCCGGGAGTGGTACAGCCTGTCTACCCTTATTTGGATACCGTAATGACGACAATATCAATGGCGCGCGCACCCTCGCTGCTTTCAGAACCATTGGAGGTTTAAGGTTGCGCGAACCATTGAATAGTTACGGTAAACACAATGGCTTCTATGCTTGGTGGAAAACTCCATATCCCACAATTCATAGCACACCTCTGCCGAGTTAAACAATGGCGGCCACCACTTCGTTTTATATGTCTTTTATTAGTGTTTCTAGGTCACAAAATAAACTTTTAAGATATTTTCAGGCGAGAATGTAGGTGTGTAAACTTCAAATATGTGCTTGTTTTATCAAGACATCCCATATTAGCGACAATGCTCTGACGACCTCGGTCCTGCCTGACAGCTAGCCGGCTACCTAGCTAGCTGCCGCACTTGGCTGCAAATGGACAGCGAGGGGACTCTCTCTCTCCTTTCACCTCCCGGTCTCTCGCAAATGCTCGCACAGAATCGGAGTTACAGCTGGATGTGGAAAAATAACTGAGTTGTTTGGTGGTGCTATAATGCGGAGCTACAACAGTGGGCAGCTATCCACCGGTGTATGACAGAAAGGACATGCCGCGACCGCTGATCGACCAGTGTTTGCTAACGCGGAGGTCAATCGTGGATCAGGGAAAGCGAAGGCAGGAGCGTGAGGTGAACTGAATTTCAGGTAAGAAGTTATGACCTGCACTCTATTTGGGTCAGATATAAACCGAGTTTAGGTGTAGTTTATTTAGCAGCAGTTCTCTTATGTGTTGCTGATAGCCGGCTAGCTAGCTAGCGCCGCTAGCATAGTTAGCTAGCACCGCTAGCGACCCTTCGTGAAAAAGCACCCAGGCTTGGCTTATATTGAGGCGGGTGAAACTCGTGTCAGCACCCGGTCGCTCGCCGACAGTATGTGTTTAGCTGGACTTATTTTCGTTTATATGGACCGATGATTTATTTATTTATTCATTTTAGTAACGGTATAAACAGTGAAAGGTGGTGGATTGGCCAGATGTAAACTTCAAATATCTGCTCGTGTTACCAAGACATCCCATATTAGCTCTGATGTTTTCGGTGCCTGCAAAGAGCTAGACAGGTAGCTAGCTAACCCGAGCTGGCTGTCTTTTTGACTCAGGGTCATAGCTGGACTTATTTTTCGTTTTTATGAGCCGATGAGGGTTTTTTTTTAGTAACGGTACAAACAGTGAAAGGCGGTGGATTGTCCAGATGCTGGTCGATGTGGAAAAATAACCGAGTTGTTTGGTAGTCGCTGACGCGGAGCTACAACCGAGGGCAGCTATCCACCGGTGTGTGTCAGAAAGAACATGCGGGGAACGAGGCGGCGAGGCGACCGCCGATCGACCGGTGGTAGATCGTGGATCAGGGAAACCGAAGGCAGGAGAAGCAGGCGGCTGCCGGTCGGAGCGTGAGGTGAACTGAATTTCAGGTAAGAAGTTATGACCTGCACTCTATTTGGGTCAGATATAAACCGAGTTTAGGTGTAGTTTATTTTCGTTTTTTACAATCAGTTATAATAACTCGTACTGCGTGGTAGCTAGCACGATGGAGTTTCTATACAGCTGTGTGCGCGCTAAGTTACTGATGTTGAACTTTATGACAGCCTCCCCTGTCATTCTCTCGCCTGTTCAAACTTCAGTCATGAAACTGATCAATGATCGGCTTTTCTCTCTTGTTTGTTTATCGCGCTAAACAACAGCAGCACGTTTAAGCTTGATCAGCTGTTGTTAGAATTCATTTGATTTTAATTTCTAGTATCAGCTGATGTTTGCTGGAGCCACAGCTGTAGAAGCGGCTGGTCGAAACCAGGAGATGACCTTACTGAATCATCAGAGCTGAACTGGTGATGGAGAAACAGGTTTACCTTTTTTTTCGGTGACATGAATGAGTTGAAGGGAAGTTATGAACTGTTTCTGAGAGAAATAAACACCAAGCTCCTTTTTTTATTTAGCTGACAGCTGGTAACTGTGCAGGGGCGGATCTAGCAAAGCTTTTGCCAGGGGGCCAGGTAGGGCATTAACAGAGAAAGGTGGACACAAAGATATACTTTTCTTTCTTACTCTCATACAGGGAGTGCAGAATTATTAGGCAAGTTGTATTTTTGAGGAATAATTTTATTATTGAACAACAACCATGTTCTCAATGAACCCAAAAAACACATTAATATCAAAGCTGAATGTTTTCGGAAGTAGTTTTTAGTTTGTGTTTAGTTTTAGCTATTTTAGGGGGATATCTGTGTGTGCAGGTGACTATTACTGTGCATAATTATTAGGCAACTTAACAAAAAACAAATATATACCCATTTCAATTATTTATTTTTACCAGTGAAACCAATATAACATCTCCACATTCACAAATATACATTTCTGACATTCAAAAACAAAACAAAAACAAATCAGCGACCAATATAGCCACCTTTCTTTGCAAGGACACTCAAAAGCCTGCCATCCATGGATTCTGTCAGTGTTTTGATCTGTTCACCATCAACATTGCGTGCAGCAGCAACCACAGCCTCCCAGACACTGTTCAGAGAGGTGTACTGTTTTCCCTCCTTGTAAATCTCACATTTGATGATGGACCACAGGTTCTCAATGGGGTTCAGATCAGGTGAACAAGGAGGCCATGTCATTAGTTTTTCTTCTTTTAAACCCTTTCTTGCCAGCCACGCTGTGGAGTACTTGGACGCGTGTGATGGAGCATTGTCCTGCATGAAAATCATGTTTTTCTTGAAGGATGCAGACTTCTTCCTGTACCACTGCTTGAAGAAGGTGTCTTCCAGAAACTTGCAGTAGGACTGGGAGTTGAGCTTGACGCCATCCTCAACCCGAAAAGGCCCCACAAGCTCACCTTTGATGATACCAGCCCAAACCAGTACTCCACCTCCACCTTGCTGGCGTCTGAGTGGGACTGGAGCTCTCTGCCCTTTACCAATCCAGCCACGGGCCCATCCATCTGGCCCATCAAGACTCACTCTCATTTCATCAGTCCATAAAACCTTAGAAAAATCAGTCTTGAGATATTTCTTGGCCCAGTCTTGACGTTTCAGCTTGTGTGTCTTGTTCAGTGGTGGTCGTCTTTCAGCCTTTCTTACCTTGGCCATGTCTCTGAGTATTGCACACCTTGTGCTTTTGGGCACTCCAGTGATGTTGCAGCTCTGAAATATGGCCAAACTGGTGGCAAGTGGCACCTTGGCAGCTGCACGCTTGACTTTTCTCAGTTCATGGGCAGTTATTTTGCGCCTTGGTTTTTCCACACGCTTCTTGCGACCCTGTTGACTATTTTGAATGAAACGCTTGATTGTTCGATGATCACGCTTCAGAAGCTTTGCAATTTTAAGACTGCTGCATGCCTCTGCAAGATATCTCACTATTTTTGACTTTTCTGAGCCTGTCAAGTCCTTCTTTTGACCCATTTTGCCAAAGGAAAGGAAGTTGCCTAATAATTATGCACACCTGATATAGGGTGTTGATGTCATTAGACCATACCCCTTCTCATTACAGAGATGCACATCACCTAATATGCTTAATTGGTAGTAGGCTTTCGAGCCTATACAGCTTGGAGTAAGACAACATGCATGAAGGGGATGATGTGGACAAAATACTCATTTGCCTAATAATTCTGCACTCCCTGTATAAAATATTTAGCTTTTATTAAATAGTTATCTGAATCTTACAACCAAAGTTTGTATAATAATACACAAGATTGGCTGTAGACCATTGTTCATCATTCAGAACACTGTGTAAAAATAACAAAAAACAAAAAGTGAATGCAAAAGTGCATAAATATTTATTTTACGTGTTTGATATGTGTGGCGGGGCGTGGTCTGCAGTGCCGCTGCAGGGGAGGTGGACCCACCTGAGGGGCATCTGCAGTCACACCTCTCGGCGTAGTCTGTGCTCTCTCGGCTGTTTTTTGGGTGTGTGTCGGGCTGTGAGTTGAAAAGCTACAGCTGGCTGGGAGGGTACACCAACCATGTGTGAAAAGTGGTCCATAACGTACTGGTTCAAAGTGTGTTCGTGCAAACATTGTCGGGGTCTGCCGTGGTACAGAGGGACTTCTGCTTATGAACCTGTGTGCACAGCGTCTGCAAATCGGGGCTGTACAAAGTGACCTCATCTTTACCCAAAACTGTAAGCTGTCATCTGTGAGGCGCGAGCGGTGTTTGTTTTTACCATAATTCATGGTGGAGAATGGCTGCTCTTCTGAGTTTTGCTGTCTGTAGCCGTATGAATGGAAAACTACACAGATTAGCAGCGGCATAGGCACACATAAAATTTCTTCTGAAATTTTCGCTTTCTAGTTATTGTGTGGATGCCCTAAAAGGGCTTCCACACTATTGAGTTCCTGTTTCTCTTTATTGTGTGGATGCCCTAAAAGGGCTTCCACACTATTGAGTTCCTGTTTCTCTTTATTCTTTATTGTGTGGATGCCCTAAAAGGGCTTCCACACTATTGAGTTCCTGTTTCTCTTTATTCTTTATTATTCTTAGGACTTCCGTACGTTTTTTGCCGTCTATCTACTGCCTCAGTTTTCAGCCGATTTTCTCCGTTCAAACTCTATACTGTTCTGCTCTTTCTGCTAATGTGTGCTATGACTTTTGGTGTTTATTACTCTTATACTTTTTAAAATATTACACTTTTTTCCTTTAATTTGTCCCATTGAAATGAATGGAAAACTTCCACAATTCTGCTAAAACTTGTTTGTTTTTGAAACTTAACTACTTTGTCATACTTTCACCTAGAAACTCCATTCAAACTTTAAAATGTTCTCAGACTATTGGGCTATTCCTGAATGATTCAGCTTTTTCAGATCTTCTACCATTTTAATTTTATACCTCTTTAAGTTTTCAGTTGCAAAATTGTGATTTTTCAGAAAATACATGCGTTGTTATGGTTGCTATGCAATTAACTCAGAGTGTGCACTCGTCCTTTCTGAATTTTCTCTTCATGTCTGAACAACTTCTTGCTACTCGCTCAATTTCCACTCGACCCCCACAAATTATACATCAAAACGTAGGTATTTTTGCTGGCTTTCAGAAAATGTCACTATCATTGTTGTGGGACTCATAGATTTTTTGCAAATCTCCTCAGAGTAACACAAAGTCTCAAAACTCTCCATAGAAACTCAATGGAGAGTTTCTTCAAAATCAGCGCTGGAATTCTCTAATGAGAGGCATTTTCAAATCGTCATATCTCCTTAACGAAACAAAGTTGAGACATGACGCTTGTGCCAATATATCTTCAGACATCCCTGATGCTCACAATTCAAGAATCTTTTCCTCACCTATTACCGTTTGGCCATGAATTACACTTGTTTGAGGGTAGGAAATTTTTCCCTCGCTCAGATTTCTTCAGATTTCAAACTCTGGAAATGAGGCACTTTTTTCTCTCGTCATATCTTTTTGATTGATTTCAACAGAGACCTGAAAATTTCCATGACTGTTCACCAAAGCCTGCTGTTTCTTACGGTGAAAGAATGATTTTGATGCTCCATATAGATTTAGAGTTACAAAACGTTGTTTGAGGGCAAGTCAAGGCAGTTTTGCTTCGCCTCTACTCAGTTACAGTGTATTACAAGTCATATATCTTCAATAATTTATATTTTATCTCTGAATTATGAAGGCCTGAAGTTTTCCCCATCTCTTCTGAACAAATCGGTGTCAGAATGAGCGTTCTAGCCCCTATGGTTAGGAAATTATGGCCATTTGTTCGAGGGGAATCCTGAATGTGAGAAATACACTGCAGAAAACTCATAGCTGTCTCTGTGTCTGTGTGTGTAAGTGCTGATTACAGCAGGTGCAGCCAATTTAGCTGACCTAGATATACCAAGCCCAGACTCTTAACAGCCCCTGTACACTTTGCTCTATGTGTATGTGTGTGTGTATATCAATATTTCTCCCATGTTAAAGTATTACTCCTCCATAATAGTATTTGTGCTAAATCAAAGTACTTCTACTACATCTTAGTACTTCTGCTCAATCATAGTATTTCTGCTAAATCATAGTATTTTGAAAAATCATGGTATTTGTGCCAAATCATGGTTTGGGGCAGAACCATAATATTAATTTTATGTTATGAGATTACTACTAAGTGCAGGAATGTCTGTTATGTTATAGTTTATGTGCTGAATATAGTATATCTGCCAAATCATAGTATTTATCCCAAATCATAGTATTTATGCAATATTACAGTATTTCTGCTAAAAAGCAGAAATAGTACCTTTTAGCAGAAATTTCTGTGAAAAGATATTATTTATGTTAAAACATAGTATTTCTGCTAAATCATAGTATTTCTGCCAAATCATAGTATTTGTACTTATTCATAGTACTTGTGCCAAATCATAGTATTTGTACCCAATCATAGTATTTCTGCAATATGATCGTATTTGTGCCAAATAATGGTATCTTTTTGCCAAATCATGGTATTTGTGCCAAATCATGTTATTTGTGGCCAGTTAAAATTTCTGTTATATTAGTGTTACTACTAAGTCATAGAATTTCTGTTATGTTATAGTATATCTGCTGATTATGGTATATGTGCCAAATAATAGTATTTATAGCAAATAATAGTATTACTGCCCAAACATAGTATTTCTTGTAGTATTTGTAGTAGTTGTTGTAGTATTTGTGCAAAAACATAGAATTTCTGCAAAATCATAGTATATCTGTTATGTTATAGTATTACTACTAAGGCATAGTATTCCTACCAAATCATAGCATTCCAAATCATAGTATTACTGCAATTCCATAGTATTTGAGCGAAATCGTAGTATTTGTGCAAAAACATACTATGTCTGCAAAATCATATTATATCTGCTATGTTATAGTATTACTACTAAGGCATAGTATTTCTACCAAATCATAGTATTCCTTCAAAATCATAGTATCACTGCAATTTCATAGTATTTGAGCGAAATTGTAGTATTTGTACTAAATCATGGTACTTGTGCCAAATCATAGTATTTTTTGCAAATCATATTATTTGAACCAAAACATTGTATTTGTACGAAGTCATAGTATTTCTTCTAAATCATAGTATTTCACCCAAATCTCAGTAGTTGTGCTAAAACCCAGTATTATTGCCAAATCGTAGTATTTGTACTGAAACATAGTATTTGTGCCAATAAGAGTATTTGTACTAAATCATAGTACTTGTGCCAAATCATAGTATTACTGCCATATTGTGCTAGTTGTGCAAAAACATAGACTGTCTGCAAAATCATAGTATATCTGTTATGTTATAGTATTACTACTAAGTCACAGTATTTCTGCCAATTCGTAGTATTTGTACTAAATCATACTACTCGTGCCAAATCATAGTATTGAAATCAAAATATAGTATTTGTACCAAAGCATTGTATTTGTACGAAGTACAGTATTTCTGCCAAATCATAGAATTACTGCAATTTCATAGTATTTTGAGGAATCCCTTTTGTTATAGTATTACTTCTAAGTCATAGTATTTCTGCTTTGTCATAGTATTTGTACTGAAACATAGTATTTCTGCCAAATCATAGTATTACTTCTAAGTCATAGTATTTGAGTGAAATTACAGTGTTTCTGCAAAAACATTGTATTTCTGCAAAATCATAGTATTTCTCTCATCTTAAAGTACTCAATTATTGTATTTGTGCCAAAGTTTAGTATTTCTGCCAAATGATATTATCTCTGCTAAATCATAGTGTCTGCCAAATCATAGTATTTATGCCAAATTATGGGATTTTGCCAAAACATGGTACTTGTGCCAAATTATAGTATTTGTGCCCAATTAATATTTCTGTTATGTTATAGTATTACTACTAAGTCGTAGAATTTCTGTTATGTTCTGCCAAATCATAGTATTACGGCTATTTCAAAGTATTTGAGTGAAATTACAGTGTTTCTGCAAAAACATTGTATTTCTGCTAAATCATAGTATTTCTGTTATCTTAAAGTACTTGCACTCAATTATAGTATTTGTGCCAAAGTTTAGTATTTCTGCCAAATGATATTATCTCTGCTAAATCATAGTGTCTGCCAAATCATAATATTTGTGCCTAAGCGCAGCATTTGTACCAAAACATAGTATTGCTGCTATATCATAGTATTTGAGCCAAATCATAGTATATGTCCTAAAACATAGTATTTCTGCCAAATCATAGTATTTGTCCTAAAGAATAGTATTTCAACAAAATCACAGTATTTCTGCTATGTTATAGTATTTGTGCTTGTAGAAAAACCTGTGTTAGTGTGAGCTACATTACCCAGCAGCCTCTGAGCAGTGAGGGAATTCATGGGACTTCTGAGCTAGATGGTCTTCCTTCATTCCTGGGCTAACGATTGAGGAGAGAGCTGCTGGGAAGGGGAGCAAATAGCCCATCCTGTATTTGTTGGGGATGGTGTGTGTCACATAAACGTGAGTTAATGTTCCATGCTTAAGATGTTTACCCTGCTACTTGTGTGTATTGGTTTTAGTTACCTTTAGCGTATGTGCTAGTTAGCGATAGCTATGGCAGCACAGTTATTTGATTGTTTTGGGCTTGTTCCTGCTTTGTTTGTTCCCCCTGCAAATTTATGTGAATTTGTACACTGTAATATCGCTGTATTACGTAGTGGCTAAGTAGTGGCTTTTGTGGCGCAAATACCACAATATGGCAGAAATACCATGTTTTGGCACAAATACTTTGATTTGGTATACTTTAGCTTCTTCACCCCTTTTCAGCAAAATTTTCATTTTTTTCACCCCTTTTCAGCACAAATTCCAGCTTTTTTGGCGGTTTTCAGAAAAAACAAAACTCTTTTCAGCAGAAACTCTGCTGATTCACCTCTTTTCAGCACAACGTTCTGTTTTGCCTCTTTTCTGCAGAAATTCTGCTGATTCACCTCTTTTCTGCAAAATTTTCATCCTTTTTGCCTCTTATCAGCACAGTTCTCAGCAGCTTCTGATAGCATTTCTACCAAATCATAGCATTTCTTCAAAATCATAGTATTATTGCAATTTCATAGTATTTGAGCGAAATCGTAGTATTTGTGAAAAAACATACTATGTCTGCAAAATCACAGTATATCTGTTATGTTATAGTATTACTACTAAGGCATAGTATTTCTGCCAATAAGAGTATTTGTATTAAATCATAGTAGTTGTGCCAAATCACAGTATTTCAGCCACATTGTGCTAGTTGTGCAAAAACATAGACTGTCTGCAAAATCATAGTATATCTATTATGTTATAGTATTACTACTAAGTCGTAGACTTTCTGTTTTGTTATAGTATCTCTGCTGAATATAGTATATGTGCCAAATCATAGTATTTATAGCAAATCATAGTATTTGTGCTAAAACATAGTATACTGCCACATTATAGTATTTGTGTAAAACCAGAATGTCTGCAAAATCATCATATATCTGTTATGTTATAGTATTACTACTAATGCATAGTATTTCTAACAAATCATAGAATTCCTTCAAAATCATAGTATTACTGCAATTTCATAGTATTTGAGCAAAATCGTAGTATTTGTGCAAAAACATACTATGTCTGCAAAATCACAGTATATCTGCTATGCTATAGTATTACTACTAAGGCATTGTATTTCTACCAAATCATAGTATTCCTTCAAAATCATAGTATTACTGCAATTTCATAGTATTTCAGCAAAATCGTAGTATTTGTGCAAAAACATACTATGTCTGCAAAATCACAGTATATCTGCTATGCTATAGTATTACTACTAAGGCATAGTAATTCTACAAAATCATAGTATTCCTTCAAAATCATAGTATTTGAGCGAAATCGTAGAATTTTTTGCAAATCATATTATTTGAACCAAAACATTGTATTTGTACGAAGTCATAGTATTTCTTCTAAATCATAGTATTTCACCCAAATCTCAGTAGTTGTGCTAAAACCCAGTATTATTGCCAAATCATGGTATTTGTACTAAATCATAGTACTTGTGCCAAATCATAGTATTTCTGCCATATTGTGCTAGTTGTGCAAAAACATAGACTGTCTGCAAAATCATAGTATATCTATTATGTTATAGCATTACTACTAAGGCATAGTATTTCTACCAAATCATAGTATTCCTTCAAAATCATAGTATTACTGCAAAAAGGCAGTATTATTGCCAAATCATACTATTTGTACCCAACCATATCAGTTCAACTTATTTAACTCTTCTCAAGACCCCAACACGTCTTCTTCATCCCGTTTCAGCATAATTGTGAGTTTTTTCATCCCTTTTCAGCACAAATACCAGCTTTTTCGGTTGTTTTTAGCAGAAATCTCTTTTTTAGCGGAAATTCCACTGATTCACCTGTTTTCAGTGCAACGTTCTACAACTTTCCCTCTTTTCAGTAGAAATTCTGCTGATTCACCTATTTTAAGCACAATTTTCAGACTTTCATCTCTTATCAGTACAAATCTCAGTATCTTCTGCTCATTTCAGAAGAAACTTTTTCACCTCTTCAGTACAAATTTGAATCTTCTTACCCCTTTTAAGCAGAATCTTTGCCTTTTCAACTCTTTTCAGCAAAAGATTCTGCTTCTTCACCTGTTTTCAGCAGAATTTTTCAGTTTCTTTACCGCCATACAATTTTTTGCAGCTTTTCATCTTTTTCAGTCATTTTCAGCAGACAGCTTCAGCGTTATGGCATCCACACAGCATTTTCGCAGGAAATGCAAATTGTGTGGATGCCCTAAAAGGGCTTCCACACTATTGAGATCCTGTTTCTCTTTCTTCTTTATTATTGTGTGGATGCCCTCAAAGGGCTTCCACACTATTGAGTTCCTGTTTCTCTTTATTCTTTATTATTCTTAGGACTTCCGTACGTTTTTTGCCGTCTATCTACTGCCTCAGTTTTCAGCCGATTTTCTCCGTTCAAACTCTATACTGTTCTGCTCTTTCTGCTAATGTGTGCTATGACTTTTGGTGTTTATTACTATTATACTTTTTAAAATATTACACTTTTTTCCTTTAATTTGTCCCATTGAAATGAATGGAAATCTTCAGAAATTCTGCTAAAACTTGCTTGTTTTTGAAACTTAACTACTTTGTCATACTTTCACCTAGAAACTCCATTCAAACTTTAAAATGTTCTCAGACTATTGGGCTATTGCTGTGTGATTCAGCTTTTTCAGATCTTCTACTGTTTTAATTTTATACCTCTTTAAGTTTTCAGTTGCAAAATTGGGATTTTTCAGAAAATACATGCGTTGCTATGGTTGCTATGCAATTAACTCAGAGTGTGCACTCGTCCTTTCTGAATTTTCTCTTCATGTCTGAACGACTTCTTGCTACTCGCTCAATTTCCACTCGACCCCCACAAATTATACATCAAAACGTAGGTATTTTTGCTGGCTTTCAGAAAATGTCACCATCATTGTTGTGGGACTTATAGATTTTTTGCAAATCTCCTCAGAGTAACATAAAGTCTCAAAACTCTCCATAGAAACTCAATGGAGAGTTTCTTCAAAATCAGCGCTGGAATTCTCTAATGAGAGGCATTTTCAAATCGTCATATCTCCTTAACGAAACAAAGTTGAGACATGAGGCTTGTGCCCATATATCTTCAGACATCCCTGATGCTCACAATTCAAGAATTTTTTTCCCACCTATTACCGTTTTGAGATGAGTTACACTTGTTTGAGGGTAGGAAATTCGTGCCTTGCTCAGATCTCTTCAGATTTCAAACTCTGGAAATGAGGCACTTTTTTCTCTCGTCATATCTTTTTGATGGATTTCAACAGAGACCTGAAAATTTCCATGACTGTTCACCAAAGCCTGCTGTTTCTTACGGTGAAAGAATGATTTTGATGCTCCATATAGATTTAGAGTTACAAAACGTTGTTTGAGGGCAAGTCAAGGCAGTTTTGCTTTGCCTCTACTCAGTTACAGTGTGTTACAAGTCATATATCTTCAATAATTTATATTTTATCTCTGAATTATGAAGACCTGCAGATTCCCCCATCTCTTCTGAACAAAACGGTGTCAGAATGACCGTTCTAGCTCCTACGGTTAGGAAATTATGGCCATTTGTTCGAGGGGAAACCTTAATGTGAGAAATACACTGAAGAAAACCCATAGCTCTCTCTGTGTCTGTGTGTGTAAGTGCTGATTACAGCAGGTGCAGCTAATTTAGCTGACCTAGATATACCAAGCCCAGACTCTCAACAGCCCCTGTACACTTTGCTCTCTGTGTATGTGTGTGTGAGTATCAATATTTCTCCCATGTTAAAGTATTACTCCTCCATAATAGTATTTGTGCTAAATCAAAGTACTTCTACTACATCTTAGTACTTCTGCTCAATCATAGTATTTCTGCTAAATCATAGTATTTTTGAAAAATCATGGTGTTTGTGCCAAATCATGGTTTTGGGGCAAAACCATAATATTTATTTTATGTTATAGTATTACTACTAAGTGGAGGAATGTGTGTTATGTTATAGTATATTTGCTGAATATAGTATATCTGCCAAATCATAGTATTTATCCCAAATCATAGTATTTGTGCAAAATTACAGTATTTCTGCTAAAAAGCAGAAATAGTACCTTTTAGCAGAAATTAGTGTCAAAAGATATTATTTATGTTAAAACATAGTATTTCTGCTAAATCATAGTATTTCTGCCAAATCATAGTATTTGTACTTATTCATAGTACTTGTGCCAAATCATAGTATTTGTACCCAATCATAGTATTTCTGCAATATGATCGTATTTTTGCCAAATCATGGTATTTGTGCCAAATCATGTTATTTGTGCCCAGTTAAAATTTCTGTTATATCATAGTGTTACTACTAAGTCGTAGAATTTCTGTTATGTTATAGTATATCTGCTGATTATAGTATATGTGCCAAATAATAGTATTTATAGCAAATCATAGTATTACTGCCCAAACATAGTATTTCTGCCAAATTGTAGTATTTGTGCAAAAACATAGAATTTCTGCAAAATCATAGTATATCTGTTATGTTATAGTATTACTACTAAGGCATAGTATTCCTACCAAATCATAGTATTCCAAATCATAGTATTACTGCAATTTCATAGTATTTGAGCGAAATCGTAGTATTTGTGCAAAAACATACTATGTCTGCAAAATCACATTATATCTGCTATGTTATAGTATTACTACTAAGGCATAGTATTTCTACCAAATCATAGTATTCCTTCAAAATCATAGTATCACTGCAATTTCATAGTATTTCAGCGAAATTGTAGTATTTGTACTAAATCATGGTACTTGTGCCAAATCATAGTATTTTTTGCAAATCATATTATTTGAACCAAAACATTGTATTTGTACGAAGTCATAGTATTTCTTTTAAATCATAGTATTTCACCCAAATCTCAGTAGTTGTGCTAAAACCCAGTATTATTGCCAAATCGTAGTATTTGTACTGAAACATAGTATTTGTGCCAATAAGAGTATTTGTACTAAATCATAGTACTTGTGCCAAATTATAGTATTTGTGCTAAAAGATAGTATTTCTGCCACATTATAGTATTTGTGTAAAACCAGAATGTCTGCAAAATCATCATATATCTGTTATGTTAAAGTATTACTACTAAGGCATAGTATTTCTGCAAAATCATAGTATTTTTGGAGAAACATAGTATTTCTGGTAAATCATAGCATTTCTACCAAATAATAGTATTTCTGCCAAATCATAGTATTTGTTTCAAATCATAGCATTCCAACCAAATCATAGTATTTGTGCCAAAACATTGTATTTGCACAAAGTCATAATATTTCTTCTAAATCATAGTATTTCAATCAAATCTCAGGAGTTGTGCTAAAACGCAGTATTATTGCCAAATCATAGTATTTGTACCCAACCATATCAGTTCAACTTATTTAACTCTTCTCAAGACCCCAACACCTCTTCTTCATCCCGTTTCAGCAGAATTGTGAGTTTTTTCATCACTTTTCAGCACAAATACCAGCTTTTTCGGTTGTTTTTAGCAGAAATCTCTTTTTTAGCGGAAATTCTACTGATTCACCTGTTTTCAGTGCAACGTTCTACAACTTTCCCTCTTTTCAGTAGAAATTCTGCTGATTCACCTATTTTAAGCACAATTTTCAGCCTTTCATCTGTTATCAGTACAAATCTCAGTATCTTCTGCTCATTTCAGAAGAAACTTTTTCACCTCTTCAGTACAAATTTGAACCTTCTTACCCCTTTTAAGCAGAATCTTTGCCTTTTCAACTCTTTTCAGCAAAAGATTCTGCTTCTTCACCTGTTTTCAGCAGAATTTTTCAGTTTCTTTACTGCCATACAATTTTTTGCAGCTTTTCATCTTTTTCAGTCATTTTCAGCAGACAGCTTCAGCGTTATGGCATCCACACAGCATTTTCGCAGGAAATGCAAATTTTTCTAGTTATTCTTCAAGTTGCTTCCGTACGTTTTTTGCCGTCTATCTACTGCCTCAGTTTTCAGCCGATTTTCTCCGTTCAAACTCTATACTGTTCTGCTCTTTCTGCTAATGTTGCTATGACTTTTGGTGTTTATTACTGTTATACTTTTTAAAATATTACACTTTTTTCCTTTAATTTGTCCCATTGAAATGAATGGAAAACTTCCACAATTCTGCTAAAACTTGCTTGTTTTTGAAACTTAACTACTTTGTCATACTTTCACCTAGAAACTCCATTCAAACTTTAAAATGTTCTCAGACTATTGGGCTATTCCTGAATGATTCAGCTTTTTCAGATCTTCTACCGTTTTAATTTTATACCTCTTTAAGTTTTCAGTTGCAAAATTGTGATTTTTCAGAAAATACATGCGTTGTTATGGTTGCTATGCAATTAACTCAGAGTGTGCACTCGTCCTTTCTGAATTTTCTCTTCATGTCTGAACAACTTCTTGCTACTCACTCAATTTCCACTCAACTCCCACAAATTATACATCAAAATGTAGGTATTTTTGCTGGCTTTCAGAAAATGTCACTATCATTGTTGTGGGACTTATAGATTTTTTGCAAATCTCCTCAGAGTAACATAAAGTCTCAAAACTCTCCATAGAAACTCAATGGAGAGTTTCTTGAAAATCAGCGCTGGAATTCTCTAATGAGAGGCATTTTCAAATCGTCATATCTCCTTAACGAAACAAAGTTGAGACATGACGCTTGTGCCAATATATCTTCAGACATCCCTGATGCTCACAATTCAAGAATTTTTTCCTCACCTATTACCGTTTGGCCATGAATTACACTTGTTTGAGGGTAGGAAATTTGTCCCTCGCTCAGATTTCTTCAGATTTCAAACTCTGGAAATGAGGCACTTTTTTCTCTCGTCATATCTTTTTGATGGATTTCAACAGAGACCTGAAAATTTCCATGACTGTTCACCAAAGCCTGCTGTTTCTTACGGTGAAAGAATGATTTTGATGCTCCATATAGATTTAGAGTTACAAAACGTTGTTTGAGGGCAAGTCAAGGCAGTTTTGCTTCGCCTCTACTCAGTTACAGTGTATTACAAGTCATATATCTTCAATAATTTATATTTTATCTCTGAATTATGAAGGCCTGAAGTTTTCCCCATCTCTTCTGAACAAATCGGTGTCAGAATGAGCGTTCTAGCCCCTATGGTTAGGAAATTATGGCCATTTGTTCGAGGGGAATCCTGAATGTGAGAAATACACTGCAGAAAACTCATAGCTGTCTCTGTGTCTGTGTGTGTAAGTGCTGATTACAGCAGGTGCAGCCAATTTAGCTGACCTAGATATACCAAGCCCAGACTCTTAACAGCCCCTGTACACTTTGCTCTCTGTGTATGTGTGTGTGTATATCAATATTTCTCCCATGTTAAAGTATTACTCCTCCATAATAGTATTTGTGCTAAATCAAAGTACTTCTACTACATCTTAGTACTTCTGCTCAATCATAGTATTTCTGCTAAATCATAGTATTTTTGAAAAATCATGGTATTTGTTCCAAATCATGGTTTGGGGGCAGAACCATAATATTTATTTTATGTTATGAGATTACTACTAAGTGCAGGAATGTCTGTTATGTTATAGTTTATATGCTGAATATAGTATATCTGCCAAATCATAGTATTTATCCCAAATCATAGTATTTATGCAAAATTACAGTATTTCTGCTAAAAAGCAGAAATAGTACCTTTTAGCAGAAATTTCTGTGAAAAGATATTATTTATGTTAAAACATAGTATTTCTTCTAAATCATAGTATTTCACCCAAATCTCAGTAGTTGTGCTAAAACCCAGTATTATTGCCAAATCGTAGTATTTGTACTGAAACATAGTATTTGTGCCAATAAGAGTATTTGTACTAAATCATAGTACTTGTGCCAAATCATAGTATTTCTGCCATATTGTGCTAGTTGTGCAAAAACATAGACTGTCTGCAAAATCATAGTATATCTGTTATGTTATAGTATTACTACTAAGTCACAGTATTTCTGCCAATTCGTAGTATTTGTACTAAATCATACTACTCGTGCCAAATCATAGTATTGAAATCAAAATATAGTATTTGTACCAAAGCATTGTATTTGTACGAAGTACAGTATTTCTGCCAAATCATAGGATTACTGCAATTTCATAGTATTTTGAGGAATCCCTTTTGTTATAGTATTACTTCTAAGTCATAGTATTTCTGCTTTGTCATAGTATTTGTACTGAAACATAGTATTTCTGCCAAATCATAGTATTACTTCTAAGTCATAGTATTTGAGTGAAATTACAGTGTTTCTGCAAAAACATTGTATTTCTGCAAAATCATAGTATTTCTCTCATCTTAAAGTACTCAATTATTGTATTTGTGCCAAAGTTTAGTATTTCTGCCAAATGATATTATCTCTGCTAAATCATAGTGTCTGCCAAATCATAGTATTTATGCCAAATTATGGGATTTTGCCAAAACATGGTACTTGTGCCAAATTATAGTATTTGTGCCCAATTAATATTTCTGTTATGTTATAGTATTACTACTAAGTCGTAGAATTTCTGTTATGTTCTGCCAAATCATAGTATTACGGCTATTTCAAAGTATTTGAGTGAAATTACAGTGTTTCTGCAAAAACATTGTATTTCTGCTAAATCATAGTATTTCTGTTATCTTAAAGTACTTGCACTCAATTATAGTATTTGTGCCAAAGTTTAGTATTTCTGCCAAATGATATTATCTCTGCTAAATCATAGTGTCTGCCAAATCATAATATTTGTGCCTAAGCGCAGCATTTGTACCAAAACATAGTATTGCTGCTATATCATAGTATTTGAGCCAAATCATAGTATATGTCCTAAAACATAGTATTTCTGCCAAATCATAGTATTTGTCCTAAAGAATAGTATTTCAACAAAATCACAGTATTTCTGCTATGTTATAGTATTTGTGCTTGTAGAAAAACCTGTGTTAGTGTGAGCTACATTACCCAGCAGCCTCTGAGCAGTGAGGGAATTCATGGGACTTCTGAGCTAGATGGTCTTCCTTCGTTCCTGGGCTAACGATTGAGGAGAGAGCTGCTGGGAAGGGGAGCAAATAGCCCATCCTGTATTTGTTGGGGATGGTGTGTGTCACATAAACGTGAGTTAATGTTCCATGCTTAAGATGTTTACCCTGCTACTTGTGTGTATTGGTTTTAGTTACCTTTAGCGTATGTGCTAGTTAGCGATAGCTATGGCAGCACAGTTATTTGATTGTTTTGGGCTTGTTCCTGCTTTGTTTGTTCCCCCTGCAAATTTATGTGAATTTGTACACTGTAATATCGCTGTATTACGTAGTGGCTAAGTAGGAGGCTGACTGTTACTAAGTGCATCAGTGTACATAGGTCATCTGTTGTGTTGGAGTGCCCTCTTGTGGCGCCTTTTGGGTAGTGCCTTAGTAAACGTGAACACTGCAAAGAAGTGGTATCAGACTGGTTTGTAGTGGAGGAATTTGTTGCCAGTTTCTTTCATCTTTAATCCGTATTCATGTTGTAATGTAGTAGTACCACAATATGGCAGAAACACTATGTTTTGGCACAAATACTTTGATTTGGTATACTTTAGCTTCTTCACCCCTTTTCAGCAAAATTTTCATTTTTTTCACCCCTTTTCAGCACAAATTCCAGCTTTTTTGGCTGTTTTCAGAAAAAAAAACTCTTTTCAGCAGAAACTCTGCTGATTCATCTCTTTTCAGCGCAAGTTTCTGCTTCTTTGCCTCTTTTCTGCAGAAATTCTGCTGATCCACCTCTTTTCTGCAAAACTTTCAGCCTTTTCACCTGATATCAGCACAATTCTCAGCAGCTTCTGCTCATTTCAGCAGAATTGTCCGTCTCTCCACAACAACTTTTTGCAACTTTTCATCTTTTTCAGCTTTTCAGCAGACAGCTTCAGCGTCAAGGCATCCACACAGCATTTTCGCAGGAAATGCAAATTTTTCTAGTTATTATTATTCTCCAGTTTCCGCCTGAAATTTTGCAGCGAATCTCACCCCGCAGTTTGGAGACAAGCTTCATATATGTTACCTCATTTTGTGCGGCTGGATCAGGAATGGTGTGCTATGACTTTTGGTGTTTATGACTATTATAGTTTTTTGAATATTAATATTTTAGTGAAAATTTTCCCGCGCTTCTCTGCCAAACAGTTTTGAAAATAGGGTTACATATGTTAGATCATTTTGTGCGGCTGGAGCTGGACTAGTATGGTATACAGTTTTGGTGTTTATGACTTTTATAGTTTTTGAAATATTTAGATTTTAGTGCAAATTTAGGCCAATTTCCATAGAAACAGACTTTATTTGTGGTGTGTTGGCTCTCTCTAGTGGTATACCGGGAGTAGTACGGCTGAAAATCTGTATGCTTGTTAGAAAACTCCATTTCCCATAATTCATAGCACCCCTCTGCCGAATTAAACAATGGCGGACACCACTTCGTTTTAAACGTCTTTTATTCGTCTTTCTAGGTCACAAAATAAACTTTTAAGATATTTTCAGGCGAGAATGTAGGTGTGTAAACTTCAAATATCTGCTCGTTTTATCAAGACATCCCATGTCTTGATAGCCGGCTAGCTAGCTAGCATAGTTAGCTAGCGCCGCTAGCGACCCTTCGTGAAAAAGCACCCAGGCTTGGCTTATATTGAGGCGGGTGAAACTCGTGTCAGCACCTGGTCGCTCGCCGACAGCATGTGTTTTAGCTGGACTTATTTTTCGTTTATATGGGCCGATGATGCTGGAAACCGAAGGCAGGAGCGTGAGGTGAACTGAATTTCAGGTAAGAAGTTATGAACTGCACTCTATTTGGGTCAGATATAAACCGAGTTTAGGTGTAATTTATTTTCGTTGACCTTTTACAATCGTACTGCCACGGGAGTTTATATACAGCTGTGTGCGCACTAAGTTACTGACGTTGGAATTTATTTTATTCATTAGGGTTAGTTCATAGAGTTGCCGTGCCATACAAACGGAATCGTCCCACATTCAGAGAAAACATTATGATTTATTCTGTCGTTACGAAGCCTCCCCTGTCATTCTCTCGCGTGTTGAAACGTCAATCATGAAACTGATCAATGATCGGCTGTTCGCTCTTATTTATCGCGCTAAACAAACAGCAGCACGTTTAAGCTTGATCAGCTGTTGTTAGAATTCATTTGCTTTTAATTTCTAGTATCAGCTGATGTCGATGTGGAAAAAATAACTGAGTTGTTTGGTGGTGGAGCTACAACAGAGGGCAGCTATCCACCGGTGTGTGACAGAAAGGACATGCCGCGAAGGAGACATATGAGGCGGTGAGGCTACCGCCAATCGACCGGTGTTTGCTAACGCGGAGGTCAATCGTGGATCAGGGAAAGAAAGGGAGGAGCGTGAGGTGAACTGAATTTCAGGTAAGAAGTTATGAACTGCACTCTATTTGGGTCAGATATAAACCGAGTTTAGGTGTAATTTATTTTCGTTGACCTTTTACAATCGTACTGCCACGGGAGTTTATATACAGCTGTGTGCGCACTAAGTTACTGACGTTGGACTTTATTTTATTCATTAGGGTTAGTTCATAGAGTTGCCGTGCCGTACAAACGGAATCGTCCCACATTCAGAGAAAACATTATGATTTATTCTGTCGTTACGAAGCCTCCCCTGTCATTCTCTCGCGTGTTGAAACGTCAATCATGAAACTGATCAATGATCGGCTGTTCGCTCTTATTTATCGCGCTAAACAACAGCAGCACGTTTAAGCTTGATCAGCTGTTGTTAGAATTCTTTTGATTTTAATTTCTAGTATCAGCTGATGTTTGCTGGAGCATGAAGATGAAATCAGGAGATGTCCTTACTGAATCATCAGAGCTGAACTGGTGATGGAGAAACAGGTTTACACTTTAGGTGACATGAATGAGTTGAAGGGAAGTTATGAGTTGTTTCTGAGAGACAAAGACCAAGCTCCTTTTTTGTGTAGCTGACAGCTGGTAACTGTGCAGGGGCGGATCTAGCAAAGCTTTTACGGGGGGGGGGCAGCTAGGGCATTAACAGAGAAAGGTGGACACAAAGATATACCTTTCTTTCTTACTCTCATATAAAATATTTAGCTTTTATTAAATAGTTATCTGAATCTCACAACCAAAGTTTGTATAATAATACACAAGATTGGCTGTAGACCATTGTTCATAATTCAGAACACTGTGTAAAAATAACAAAAAACAAAAAGTGAATGCATGTGTGAAAAGTGGTCCATAATGTAATGCTTCAAAGCGTGTTCATGCAAACATTGTCGGGTCTGCCGTGGTACAATGGGACTTCTGCTCATGAACCTGTGTGCACAGCGTCTGCAAATCGGCGCTGTACGAAGTAACTTCATCTTTACACAAAACTGTAAGCTGTCATCTGTGAAGCGTGAGCGGTGTTTGTTTTTACCATAGTTCATGGTGGAGAATGGCTGCTCTTCTGAGTTTTGCTCTCTGTAGCCGTATGAATGGCAACTACAGTGATTAGCAGCAGCATAGGCACACATAAAATTTCTTCTGAAATTTTCGCTTTCTAGTTTCTAATTACACTTTACATCTTCCATGGCATTACTTAAAAATGCCACTAGGTGGCGCATAGCGCTCAGGAGGAGCGTAAACCCCCCTGGGAGGCAAATCTGCAGAATAAATCCTGCAGTTGAATCGTAAACAAGTTCATGATCTGTGCCTCTTTATTTCAATACACAGGTGGGTTACTAGTCCTCAAAATGACTAATAGGTAACACAGTAGAAGCAACAAGACTGTTGTGAAGTTGTGAATGAATGTATACTGTGTTAAAAACTCCCAGTTCTTTTAATCTTTGGGCTGAAGGAAGGACAATACTCGGTGTATAAATGCTCAATCAACAATATTTTATTTCCATACAATTCAACACTTAAGAGCATAAGAACCATCATGATGGGGAGAGTTGCCTGCAGAGGGTCACAGCAAGTCTCAAAATGGTGACGGGTTAGTCAGCCTTTTATAGTCTCTAGTAGCCCCCACCTAGTCGTAAAAGCCTAAACATTCACATTCTTTCTCTCTTACGGCGCCTAAGTTATGACCTCGGCTCCCTGTCTTTCTGCTCTCTGTAAAGGTGGGGGTATGGAATGTGGTCGTCTCTTCTTCTATTCTAGACACAAGGTCTCCTGCACACAACATTCTCTTCATGATTCAGCAGTATGAAATGTCAAGAAACAGTGTAACACATTCAACAGTGTCGAATAATACAGGTCACTCAAATAGATCTAATGATTTTCACACTCTTTTAAGTCAGAAGTATAATGCAAACTAAAACTACATACTGATCACACACTCTATATTAAGGGGTATAATATGACCTACAGCAATATCATAATTCAACTACTTTGATTACAAATATAAGGTAACATATGATAACAGAATAATCTCACAATTCCCCCTTTTGATCTCTTAAAAAAGAGATCACTTATAACATACACTCCAGCGTTACAAGGTCCAGTTCTTCTTGGTCCTGAGGCCCTCTGTCCCCCTTTAACGGGTGGACCATATGTGGGATGACCTCTGTGTTTACGCAGTTCAGATGCAAGAAAAATTAGATTTACAACCATAACAGCAGTTACAGATGACACTCCCATCACTCCCAGTTCTCCCACAGCTTTATTTTGGTGCTACAGTTTCCCACCCCCATTTTGATGCCACCTTATACCTTTCAAATGTACTTAGACTAGAACCTCTGTCTAAGGAGCTTTTAACCTTTATTTTTATTGCTGCAGCTACCAGTATCTTCCAGTTGGGTGATTCTCAGCTTCTTTCTTCGACCTCCGGGGTTAGACCACCCTTCAGTCGTTGCACAGATCAGGGGATTATTCTGCCCCGATTTCAAACAAAGATCTGTGTATTCTGGGGTCACAGCTGTGTCCCCCTTTTTACCAAGATCCTCTCGAACCTCGTTGGTCTGGTGTTCCTAAATTTTCGCCAACCCCTTCATGGTTATTGCTGTGTTTATGGGATCCATCTTCTCGAGGAGCCCAAACGCCAGGACACTTGACCCCAGTTGCTGTCTCGGCTCTGCTGTGAAGGGTCCTCATATCTCCGTGTCCCCGTCTGGTGTCTGTTCCTCTCTCTGTAAGAGACAGAAAACCAAAACACCTCTCTCCCTATCCTTGATAATCTAATATTGTTATCCATTGTTCTTCTAATGATTCAAATTTGGTTTAAAATATTATGTTCAGGACTCTCTGACCAATGAACTCATTCTAATCATAATCTATGTGTGTGTAAAAAAAATCAAAAATTAATGAACCATTTCTAAGTCTAACACACTATAAGCTTAAGTTTTACCATACCTAAATTATTAAACACACAAAGTCATAAAATGTTCATAAAACCATTGTTTGATGTTAACACTCAACTTCCACTCCCCCCTTTTTGACACACTCCCATGTGTCAATTCATCGGAGCTAGAAAATTAAAAGAGAAGGTTAGTGACATCATATCTCAGAACTCAAAATTAGCAACCAACGGGTTAAATCTGCAGTTCCACACTCTCATGTGAAGCTACCGTCTCCTCCTCCAGTCTCTCTTATCCTCCTGCTCCTGCAAAAACAAAACAAAACAAAGCGAAGCATCCACCCTTCTCTTGCCGGCTGGGTGAATTGTTTGTCAGCATTTACTAATCCTAAAGTTCGTGCAGTCTTTGTCTCAGTATCAAGTCAGTCCATCACAGTCCAGTCACATGCATTCATTCACACCCATTCATACCAGATGTTGCTGATAATGGAGTCTCACGCGCGACCTATTCGAGCATCCATCACCAGCAAGATGACGTCATCATTTTAAAGGAAAACAATTCCTTGTTTTTTGGAGTGGATTGACTCGCTGCAATCCTTTTAGACTCAGGACTATCTTATGTGATCAGTGTCCCATATAAGTGAATTTCTCCCAAGCCAATTACAATCATGGAGAAGCACACTTTGCAACTGTTTACAGTAATAATATTTTATAGCGCTTTCCATTTCAATCTTTCAGGCCTGGTTTAAAGAGCTGATTGTTAAATCATGAACTCACAAAATATCACCACCGGTGGATCACCTCTCAGATTTTCCTCAGTGCACTGTAACAAAAACAAAAACAGACGTAACCAACAAAATACTAATAAAAATAACACAAACTAGGGCCCATTGCAGACATGTCCAAACATAAAATCATCTCTCTCTTAGTTAGAGAAAGAACACAACCCAAAGCTCACTGATAAAATCAAGCTAGCGCTAAGCAAAATCAAAATCAACCAGAAATTCACAGGAACGTTTTACTTCCTGCCGGGACAATATTGTGTAGGAATGAGAACCTCAGGTACCATAGCACCTTTGTTCCTCCTTGAATCAAATTTCAATCACAGAAAATGCAGTACTTCGACCTAAAACTTACACTATTAATTCATCATTTTCACTCTGTGCCTCTGTTTCTCACCAGGGCTGTGTGAAGCACAGCAAAGAATTCAGTCAAGGCCTTGAGCCATAAACAGACATCACGCACAGACAGTGTTTTCATAACCAAACTGTTTCAGACCTTACCCCTTAAATCTACATAAATGTACTCTGGGTGACATAAGACACATTTTAAGTAATCAATGGTAATCAATGGCTCCTCATAAAAATTATGTATTGGGATATTTGTGTGCAGCATTTTGCATATCAGCATAAGCATTTGTTAGCAAAGCATTCTTCATTGCATCAGCGTGTGTGTGTGTGCATCACTCTTTATTGCACAAGCGTGTGCATGTGTATGTGTGGATCACTTCTCAGTGAATTGAATCAGCATTTTGATGTGTGTGTGTGTGTGTGTCATTTTTCACTCAATCAACGAGTGCACATATGTTCATGTGTGTGTTTCTTTTCATCAGTGTATGTAGATGTGTGTGTGTGTGTGTGTGTGTGTGTGTGTTTGTGCTCATCACTTTCCTGTTCTGGTGTCTTGGGTAAACCACGGCCTGAAGCATGCCCTGGGGTCCTGCCCTCCTCCTTTTCAGTCTGTTTGTGACCATTGCTGCTGCTGCTGCTCGAAGTTCTGTCCATCCTGGTTCCGACCCCAATTGGGGCAGTCCTTTCTCCAATGTCCATGCTCACCGCAGGTGAAACCTGCATCTTCTTCTGTGTTTTTTGTCCATTCTGAGGTGCCTGTTGACCTCAGTTGCTCCTTCAGTCTCGGTCACTCCCATTTCGCTGCCGTGTTGGTCCATCACTGTCCTGCCCAGTGTTAATGCAGAGTTATCAAGATCAGCATCCTTTTGCTCGGCCTTACTTTTCATTCGGGCTTGGCGGGCGTCTCGTCACAGCTCTGTCAGCTGAAGCTGTCTGAGAATTTTCCCCCGTGTAGTGAAACGGGCCTTAGGTTTTAGTGCTCTCCGTCTCTGCTGCATGAGATCGCATTCCTGCAGCACTGTTGACCTTTTCAGGTTGTTGTTGTGGGTCCAGCTGTTGCAGCATTTGGTCAGGGTCACATAGAGGGGAGAGCAGGAGTCCAGGTCAGCCTCGGCTTTCAGGGCCGGCAAAGCAGCCTGTAATTAAACAAAGAACAAAACAAAACAAAACAAAAACAAAACAAACCAAAAACAAACAGAAGTGTACGAACAGGAAAATGATGTTGTGTTGGCTGTGTTACTACGAGAGGGGAGAAACACCGGGCCAGGCCCTGTGTCAGCCTTCTCTCCCCCTTTTTTTTTCTTTCTTCTTTTTTTTTCTTTTCCCCATACTATAATCAACTGATAACCCACCAAGTTGACAGGACAATATGCACATGTTCAAATTTTTAAACTCACAAAAGAGAAATTTTCTTTAATCACTTGTGTTGTTCAATCATCAGAAAACATCTCACAATTTGACTGTTAACCACTAAATTTGTTATTTCATCACTAGTTGGTCATACCAGTCTCTTTATTTTCTTTTTTCTTTGAAGGTAAATTGTTGTCCTGCAACCCAGAGGGTTTATTTGTTAGTAATAGATAAACTTCATCATTTAACAACAAAAGTATGTTAATTTTTGCTGCTTTAACCTTGCTGGAAAATCTTCACATGTTCATGAGTGTAAGCTGTTTTTTCATTGCATGTGTGTGCATTTGTAGGCAGGTTAATTTTTAACTTTTTCTCAAACTAGGCATTACCTTAAAAGGAGCCTTTCTCTCACATTTCTCTGCTTGTGTGTGTTTTTGTTTCACCTTTTGTTGTGATGCTCCGGACGCCTTCCCAACCTCCACAAGTCTGTTGGCCCCAATTTTGTGTTAAAACTTCTCTTAATTTCTCCTCTAATTCTCTCCTCGCTGCTGTCTGTTTCACAGCTGCTGATTCGTGCTGGGTGTGGTTCCCATTACTATAATTTTGCTTCGGCCGCTGTGCTTGTGGGGGCAGTTGGTCCAGGTCCGTAGCTTCCTGTATTAACACACTAAGAGATTTATTTAATATCATTGTCATCATTGTTAAACAGATAAGCAGGCAACACGCCCACCTTGACAGCGCAAACTGCACGTCAGTCTCCCAACACATTCCTCTCTCTGCTTCTCAATAATTCTCCACTACACACCTCTTACTATCTCTCACTCCTTTTTTTTTTTTTTTTCTTTTATTAAGATTACACCACAGAGTAATACACCCAATTATGCCCGTCTGTCTCTATGTGGCTCCAAATTCCCTCTTTATTTAATTTCACGCTATCAGGGGACAGGCACACAACAATTTCAACCACTGAAACGTCACTGAAACGAGGACTCTAACCTCTATTTTAAGAAATGAGGACTCTAACCTCGGTTTTCTTTTTGACTACTCTAGAGCTCAACCTTTGATCGCAAAATGTGTCTTGGTCTAGTCCAGAATAAATGTGAACCCGTGATTACACGGCCGTTCCAGTGTTATTCTGTTATCGTTTGAGGGCCCTCAGCTCTCAGGTGATAAGCCTGGACCTCCAGACGCCGCTGGTCCGTACGCCGCGTCCAACGTACGGTGGGGGAGCCAACCCCAGGGCAAAATTAATTTCCACAGGTACACTAGGTATCAACCTTTGATCCTAAAATGTGTCTTTACTCTAGTGTCCTCCTAATCACACATCAACCGCCACTGTCACTGTGTTCACGCTTCACACACGGAAACACACCCAGAGCGCGCCTCACACACAGAGCAGCACCCAGAGCGCGCCTCACACACACAACGCCCAGAGCGCGCCTCACCAGCAGTGAGACCCACAGAGAGCGCTTTTCATCAGCGGAAATTTACACAGAAACCTCTTAAGCTCAACTGTTAGAACTCTTCCGAAGCACAACCGCACCATACACCAGGTACCCCTTTCACTGCGCTTATGACCGCCACCACGGGGCAAAATCGCATCGTAAAAGTGATGCTCGTCCCCGAGGCTCAAAACCGACACCATAAACCAGGGTCTGCTTTACCTTTAATCGGGGTGAAGTAAATATTTTACTTATAATTTTATGGCCGCAACCCTCGAGGCTTAACCGACACCATAAACCACCGTCTAACCTCTATTCAATGTGCTGAAACCAGCAACCCCTCACTACTGCACTTACGACCGCATCACCAGAACACGGCCATATCATAAACCAAAACCTACGGACGTGTTTCGCATTACGCGTTGCTAGCGCTTAACCGACACCGTAAGCCAGTATCTGCTTAACCTTAATTCTGTACTAATTTTATGACCGCATCAACGAGGGCTTATATCCGACACCATAACCGAACTTCAAAACCTCTATTCAATGTACTGGACATATGGCCGCGTCTCCAAAGATTCTAATGTATTATTGCTACAGAAGCCAGTCTTAGGCAAAGTTAAATGTGGAAGGTAAAGTGGGCTGCAACTAGACTCAACGTAGTATGTAATTAGTATCTTGCTAGAAGCAGTTCATTTAACACACTGGAATTTAGCCTCAACTTATGTTGTTAGTATCTTGCGCCAAAAACCAGACACCGACAAATTTAATGTGAAAATACGTGTAACTCAGCGAACAGATTAATTTGGAAAGCCCAATATGCACATTTGGTATTTATAATACAACAGGCTGTGCTTACCTTTCTGTTTAGGCCGGCCCTCTGTTCGCCTCGCCCCACGATCTCACCACAGGCCAAATCTGCCCCTCCTCAGCACGCCAAAGATCCGGGTCACGGCACCAAGTTGTTAAAAACTCCCAGTTCTTTTAATCTTTGGGCTGAAGGAAGGACAATACTCGGTGTATAAATGCTCAATCAACAATATTTTATTTCCATACAATTCAACACTTAAGAGCATAAGAACCATCATGATGGGGAGAGTTGCCTGCAGAGGGTCACAGCAAGTTATAAGTTAAGTACTGCTGAAGTATTGTGTTTTGAATGAGATCGTGATGTGAACGTGATCGTGCTAGGCTAATGGACTGGCTAGCGGGGGAAGTGAGCTTCAAGTACCATAGCGATGCTAATGCACGTTCTCAGTTGTGTGTTTTCTATATGTCTTGTTGAGGTAAGACAGGATGCAAAGGCTGTAATATATCACGACTAAAGCACTTTCTGGATGGATGCAAACTGCATTTCGTTGCCCTGTACCTGTGACATGTGCAATGACAATAAAGTTGAATTCTATTCTATTCTATTCTATTCTATTCTAACGCTTGCATAGCCGCTCGTGTGCTGTATATGAATGGTTATTTGCTATTCACTGGCTGTGAGTTACAGTACATTGTATTTCTTGATGCAAGTGATATGTATGTGTAACCGGAACAAAGGCTGAGGTACCCTGGTCACTGCGAACCAATGTTATCTATATTTATGATGGTTAATGTATACTCGCCCAGGTTATTCCTGTACTTTTGACAATGCGCTGACAGTTGTTATGCCACATGTTACAAAGAATTGCTGGTTCTTATGAGAGGCGATTAATGACTTGTTCCCCTGTCGTGGAATCGTAAACAAGTTCATGATCTGTGCCTCTTTATTTCAATACACAGCTGCGGGATCTAGGATCGCACCCTTCCCAGGCACCTGTCACACCAGGGGGGCAACATTTAGACAGGTGGAGAGAATACATCAGAAGGAGAGAGAGAGAAAAAAAATGTGTTGCGAGATGCTCCCTGAGTCTGACTTTGTGTGTGTATATTTACTAATATGAGTACGTTTGATTTAAGTGTGTGTATCCTATACGTCTGTGTGCGCTGTCTGATTGATGTAAATGTGCTGCCGTTGAGTGCATGACTGTGCGTGATCGTGCTGTGCGTATGTGTCCAAATAAAGCAGGGGTGTCCAAAGCCCGGCCCGCGTCCATTTTTAATTGGCTCTCAAGTAATTTTATAAATAGAATAGAATATGGCCCGCACTTCAACTTTTGCTGGAGTGTATTGCACTTCTTAGTTTTAACACCAGGGGGAGCTACTGTTGATCAAGGCAGTTGCTCTACCAAAAAGGACAATCACAGAAGAAATTTACCCCAAGTTACCAAACATGGCAGAACCAAAGAAGCAAAAGGTAGAAAGTGAGTGCAGAAAATTTCAGACACGGTGGGAGAGTGAATATTTCTTCAAAGAATTCAAGGGGACGTGTGTCTGTTTGATCTGCACTGAAACTGTGGCAGTTATGAAAGAGTATAATGTACGACGTCATTATGAAACCAAACATCAGACCTATGCATCCTACACTGGTGTTGAGCGAGAGCAGAAATTAAAGCAAAGGGTAGCTATCCTGCGGGGTCAGCAACAGTATTTTTTTCGTGCTCAAATTGTCCAGGAAAAGGCTACAATAGCAGCTATGAGGTCGCCCAACTCATGGCAAGACATGGCAAGCCTTTTTCAGATGGAGACCTCATAAAACACGGCCTCGTTAAAGTCACCGAAATAATGTGCCCGGAAAAAGTGCAGGACTTCAACAACGTCAGCATGTCCAGAAATCCAGTTGTGCCACGCATTGAAGAGTCGTCAGCCAACATTAAACTGCAGCTGTCTGATAAAGCTGTGCTTTTGATTTTTACTCCATCGCATGCGATGAGAGCACCGATGCCACAGACACCGCACAGCTGCTAATGTTTTTTGCGGGGAGTGGACGAGAGCACGAGCGCTTTAGGTGAGTAAAAAATATATTCCACAGTACCCGTGTGTTAATAAGCATGCATGTGCAGGTACACATGCTTCAAATATCAATAATGCGCATCAATTCTGTCACTACCCTGCTTTTGCGCACCACTTTCTTATATGCGTTTTTCTTGTTAACACACAGAGTACACACCGCTGTGCACAGCGCACGCACACGCAAAGTCAGCTGATCTCATCTGATGCAGATCTGCTCCTTGATCAAGTGACATTTGTCCGGATTTTTGGCATGAGTGGCGTACGATGAGCACCGCGGCTGGATGGCCCGATTTACATACCCATACTCCATTGAGACTGTGTCAGCTCCCAAACAGACAAAAAACAAACCAAAAACCAGCAATAAACAACTTAAACATAAAAAATCACAAAGAAAGAACAACACAGTATCCACATCTGAACCAAAGAGTAAAACAGTGAAATGTGGATTATTAAATATTAGGTCTCTCTCCTCCAAGTCTCTGTTAGTACATGACTTAATAATTGATCAACAAATCGATTTACTCTGCCTTACAGAAACCTGGTTGCAGCCGGATGAGTATGTTAGTTTAAATGAATCAACACCCCCGAGTCATTCTAACTACCAGAAATCTCGAAGCACAGGCCGAGGGGGCGGTGTGGCAGCAATTTTTCACACCAGTCTATTAATTAACGAAAGATATATTGGGTGGCTGTAGCTCAGGTGGCAGAGCAGGTCAGCCACTAATCAGAAGGTCGGTGGTTCGATCCCAGGCTGCATCCTGGCTGCATGCCAAATATCCTTGGGCAAGATACTAACCCCATGTTTGCCTACTGGTGGTGGTCAGAGGGCCCGGTGGCGCCTGTGTCCGGCAGCCTCGCCTCTGTCAGTGCGCCCCAGGGCAGCTGTGGCTACAATGTAGCTTGCTATCGCCAGTGTGTGAATGTGTGTGTGACTGGGTGAATGACTGAATGTAGTGTAAAGCGCTTTGGGGTCCTATGGACTAGAAAAGTGCTATACAAATGCAGGCCATTTACCCAGACAGACTTTTAATTCATTTGAAAGCCTGATGCTTAGCCTTGTCCAACCCAGCTGTAAAACTCAGAAACCAGTCTTACTTGTTATTATCTATCGTCCACCTGGGCCTTACACAGAGTTTCTCTCTGATTATCTGATTTAGTGCTCAGCTCAGATAAAATAATTATTGTGGGTGATTTTAACATCCATGTGGATGCTAAAAATGACAGCCTCAACATGGCATTTAATCTGTTATTAGACTCAATTGGCTTCTCTCAAAATGTAAAAGAACCCACCCACCACTTTAATCACACTCTAGATCTTGTTTTAACATATGGCATAGAAACTGAACATTTAACAGTGTTTCCTGAAAACCCTCTGCTGTCTGATCATTTCCTGATAACATTTACATTTACTATAACTGATTACACAGCAGTGGAGAGTAGACTTTATCAAAGTAGATGTCTTTCTGAAAGTGCTGTAACTAAGTTTAAGAATATAATCCACCCACTGTTATCATCTTCAATGCCCTGTACCAACATAGAGCAGAGCAGCTATCTGAACGCTACTCCAACAGAGGTCGATTATCTTGTTAATAATTTTACCTCCTCACTACGTACGACTCTGGATACTGTAGCTCCTGTGAAAACTAAGGCCTCAAATCCGAAGTACCTGACTCCGTGGTATAATTCTCAAACACGTAGCCTAAAGCAGATAACTCGTAAGCTGGAGAGGAAATGGCGTGTCACAAATTTAGAGGATCATCATTTAGCCTGGAGAAATAGTTTGCTGCTTTATAAGAAAGCCCTCCGCAAAGCCAGAACATCTTACTATTCGTCACTGATTGAAGAAAATAAGAACAACCCCAGGTTTCTCTTCAGCACTGTAGCCAGGCTGACAAAAAGTCAGAGCTCTACTGAGCCAACAATCCCTTTAACGTTAACTAGTAATGACTTCATGAACTTCTTCACAAATAACATTTTTATCATTAGAGAAAAAATTACCAATAATCCTCCCACAGATGTAATATTATCTACAGCTACTTTTAGTACCATCGATGTTAAGTTAGACTCTTTTTCTCCAATTGATCTTTCTGAGTTAACTTCAATAATTAATTCCTCCAAACCATCAACGTGTCTTTTAGACCCCATTCCTACAAAACTGCTCAAAGAAGTCCTGCCATTAATTAATGCTTCAATCTTAAATATGATCAACCTATCTCTAATAATCGGCTATGTACCACAGGCCTTCAAGCTGGCTGTAGTTAAACCTTTACTTAAAAAGCCATCTCTAGACCCAGCTGTCTTAGCTAATTATAGGCCAATCTCCAACCTTCCTTTCATATCAAACATCCTTGAAAGAGTAGTTGTCAAACAGCTAACAGATCATCTGCAGAGGAATGGCTTATTTGAAGAGTTTCAGTCAGGTTTCAGAGCTCATCACAGCACAGAAACAGCTTTAGTGAAGGTTACAAATGATCTTCTTATGGCCTCTGACAGTGGACTCATCTCTGTGCTTGTCCTGCTAGACCTCAGTGCTGCGTTCGATACTGTTGACCATAATATCCTATTAGAGCGATTAGAACATGCTGTAGGTATTACAGGTACTGCACTGCAGTGGTTTGTATCATATCTATCTAATAGACTCCAATTTGTTCAAGTAAATGGAGAGTCCTCTTCACACACTAAGGTCAATTATGGTGTTCCACAGGGTTCAGTGCTAGGACCAATTCTATTTACATTGTACATGCTTCCCTTAGGCAGCATCATTAGAAGACATAGCATAAATTTTCACTGCTATGCAGATGACACGCAGCTCTATCTATCCATGAAGCCAGGTATCACAGACCAATTAGTTAAACTGCAGGAATGTCTTAAAGACATAAAGACCTGGATGGCCGCTAACTTTCTGCTTCTTAATTCAGATCAAACTGAGGTTATTGTACTCGGCCCTGAAAATCTTAGAAATATGGTATCTAACCAGATTCTTACTCTGGATGGCATTACCTTGGCCTCCAGTAATGCTGTGAGGAACCTTGGAGTCATTTTTGACCAGGACATGTCCTTCAATGCACATATTAAACAAATATGTAAGACTGCTTTCTTCCATTTGCGCAACATCTCTAAAATTAGAAATATCCTGTCTCAGAGTGACGCTGAAAAACTAGTTCATGCATTTATTACTTCCAGGCTGGACTACTGTAATTCTTTATTATCAGGATGTCCTAAAAACTCCCTGAAAAGTCTTCAGCTGATCCAAAATGCTGCAGCAAGAGTCCTGACAGGGACTAGAAAGAGAGAGCAGATTTCTCCTGTTTTGGCTTCCCTTCATTGGCTTCCTGTTAAATCCAGAATTGAATTCAAAATCCTGCTCCTCACATACAAGGTCTTAAATAATCAGGCCCCATCTTATCTTAATGACCTTGTAGTACCATATCACCCTATTAGAGCACTTCGCTCTCACACTGCAGGCTTACTTGTTGTTCCTAGAGTATTTAAAAGTAGAATGGGAGGCAGAGCCTTCAGTTTTCAGGCCCCTCTTCTGTGGAACCAGCTTCCAGTTTGGATTCGGGAGACAGACACTATCTCTACTTTCAAGATTAGGCTTCAAACTTTCCTTTTTGCGAAAGCATATAGTTAGGGCTGGACCAGGTGACCCTGAATCCTCCCTTAGTTATGCTGCAATAGAGGTAGGCTGCCGGGGATTCCCATGATGCATTGAGTTTTTCCTTTCCAGTCACCTTTCTCACTCAGTATGTGTTAATAGACCTCTCTGCATCGAATCATATCTGTTATTAATCTCTGTCTCTCTTCCACAGCATGTCTTTCATCCTGTTTTCCTTCTTTCACCCCAACCAATCACAGCAGATGGCCGCCCCTCCCTGAGCCTGGTTCTGCCGGAGGTTTCTTCCTGTTAAAAGGGAGTTTTTCCTTCCCACTGTCGCCAAAGTGCTTGCTCATAGGGGGTCATATGATTGTTGGGTTTTTCTCTGTATTTATTATTGTGCTATCTACTGTACAATATAAAGTGCCTTGAGGCGACTTCTGTTGTGATTTGGCGCTATATAAATTAAATTAAATTGAAAAAAAAAATTGAAAAAATTACAGTTAAGGTTATATAACTAATTTCTAGTAAGTGGCCCAGCCCCTCCTATATTTTTATGTATGTGGCCCTCAGTGAAAAAAGTTTGGACACCCCTGAAATAAAGGATGTTGTTTGTGGATGAGTCTGGAACCAGGTGATCGAAGCAGTGAAAGAAAATAAAAAGAAAGACACCAACGACAAGGGTGAGCAGCATAAAAAAAGAGGGGGGGAAAGGAAAAAAAACGAGAAGAAAAAAAAACCCCGGAAACATTCCAATTAAATCATTGACGGAGAGTGACGGTGTTAATTCTGTTATGATATCACACTTAAGTTGCGATTTGATATTGGTAAGTTAAACAGATGTTAATGCAAGTTAGTGTGAGTGGATAGGGAAAGGGTGTAGCGGATTCTTATCTGGTGTGAAGTTAATACAGCCAAGGGGTGATGCCAGGGTCGCGGTAAAGCTGTCCATCCACGTAGAGCCGGTCCACAGCAATGACAGCGCGGGAGCCCTTCTGGATGAAGCTGCGTCGGATGGGGAAGAGGACCCTGCGTTGTTCCAGGATCTCTTTTGGGAACTGGTCGTTTACACTGAAGTCCGTTCCTATTAATTCCCTGCCGCGACTTTTCACCTGTTCCTTTTGTTTGAAGTGGTCGAATTTGGCCACAGTAGGACGTGGTCTCCCAGCCGCTGCCCGCATGGGGCCGATGCAATGCACTTTATTAAAGGCGATGTTCTTTACGGTATCCTCCGGCAGCGTCAGGTGGGTTTTGATGAAGCTTTTCACCGTAGTCTCCGCATCTTCTCCAGCGGCTTCTGGAATACCAGAAAAAACAGATCAATGACTGTCTCTTTTATTTTTTTATTTTCTCTATTTAGCTGGGTAACATTTTCAGTGAGACATTTCACCAACTCCCTTAGCGTTGCATTTTCAGCAGAGAGCGTTTCCACCTGCTGCTGGCTGAACTCCAGGGATTCTCGCAAGGATTTAAATTCCCGGTGTAGAATCTCCGCCAAGGACAGCCTTGCATCAAAACTGGACAATCGTTTGTCGATTGACTCAAGGATGTCTGCAATATCTTTGCCGGCTGGCGATGTTGTGCCGGGGGAATCTGCCGGGCAACATCTTTTCGATGACGGTGTCTCAGATTTGGCCGGGGAAGATGCACTCTGAGCCTTCTTCATTACGAGATCCTGGAAGCACTGATCGATGTAATCTTGGAGAGCCTCTAAACTCTCCCCATTGTTCTCCAGGGTGTTTGCGATGATTTAGACAAATGTTGTTAGTTGTAAGACAATTGATAAGAGTATTATCATAAGCTTAAAGGAATTTGTTCACTTCTAAGCTACCATTCACTTTAATTTTCCGCCAAAATCTCCGGCGTCTGACGTCAGTTACAACATGAGTCGCTTACCTTGTCCGTCACTTCCGTCACTTACCCCCTCCTGGTCTGGACTGTCATCTTTTGTCCTGACTCTTGCTTCCGAGAAGTACAGTTATAAGGTGTAGAAGTTTATAAAGAGGAAAAGCTAAACCTTTTTTTTTTTTGAAGGAGAATCTATTGACTAGCAGTGCTAAGCCTTGCATAAGTTCTTGTTTTGAACTTAATCTGGAATTTCTTTTTTTAAGCGAAAACCCATGTAATATAGGCACGACTTTGTTTCTCTTCCCATCCTGTAGTCTTCGGGTCAAATCTATGTGATTCACACCTTAAAGCACTCATAAATATTGTGTTTTACATCAGATTGCCTAATGATATCCTCCACACTATGCACTTGAACATATCAAAGTGATGATCACCTCTTTCATTGAATTTTGAGTGTTTTAATCAACATTGTTACACCTGTGGTGTTCCCGGAAATGAATTGGAATCCACTCACTGAACGGCCCACTTAACTCAATTTGGTGGTGAAAAATGTTTTTTGTTCTAGTTTAACCCTCCGGTCGCGTTCATTCCCCACCCCTTACTTTAGTGTTCCCAGTCAAAATTGACTGGTCTGTTTTAACAGCTCTTAAATTAGCATAACAAACAGTTTTCACCACCAAATTCAGTTCCGTGGATGCGACAATGGGTCTTTCAGAGGGTCTTTCATTTGGTCATTCAGTGGGTCGTTCAGTCAATGGGTGGGAGGTGGTGGTGGTGGGGTTGAACATGACAGGAGAGTTAAAAATATGGGAGCATCTTTTTTTGTTTGTTTGTTGTTGTTGTTTTTAGGAACTGTATAGAAATTGCTTAGTCACGTGTCATTTCATGGTCTATTTTTTTTCTGCCAACAGAGGGTTCACTCCAACAAATTGAGGATGTATACAGAATTAATGGACAGCCACAGTAAACGAAAGTCATCCTTTTCTACCGAGCCACCTATGAAGAATGCAAAACTTACAGACTCTTTCACTGGCTCTAGGCGGATAACACAAGCAACGTTTGACAAGCTTCTGCTTACGTTTGTATGTGAGGCCAACAAACCATTTTCTACAGTTGAGATATCCTCCTTCAAGACTATGATGGAAACCTTGCAACCTCAGTGTACAGTAATTACAAGGAAAACGTGCTCAAAAATACAATGCGAAGAACATGAAAAGCATAATCATCAAAAAAACTGAGCACTGTGAACTATGTTGCTACCACAACAGACTGCTGGTCTGCCAGACAGCATAGCTACTTAGGACTGACTTGTCACTGGATAGATGACATCTCTTTAGAAAGGCATTCTGCTGCACTGGTTTGTAGACCTCTTAAAGGTTCACACACATTGGATGTTCTTGCTGCTGCATTAGAAGAAATCCATTCAGAGTATCACATCAGAGAAAAAGTGACCCGGACGACAACAGACAATGGTTCAAACTTCTTGAAAGCCTTTCGATTATATGGTGAGGACAAAGAGGAAGAAACAACCAATTGGCAGGAGGATAGTGGGTCTATCCTTGATGATGCAGAAGAAGACAGTGAGTTAGAGGTGTGTTTGCGTTTTGGATGAAAACACAGGTCTGGAGTACCAGCTTCCAAGGCACCAAAAGTGTGCATGTCATCTACTCAATCTTATATCAACAGTTGATGCCACTGCTGCAGAAGCTACCAATGATACATACATCCTTCTCTCTTGGCTCTTGACAGAGGCGGTTGCACTTTTCTCCTTCTCCCTCTCCCTCTCCCTTATCTTTCCTGCTTGGCTTCTCATGTCTTTTGTATAGTCTCGTCTAACTCTAACCCTCAGAGAGTTTCTCAGTCTTGTTCTCTAAAACCTAAAGAATTATGGATTTGATCAACTGGTCCCGTAACAGAACTGACACCTTCCTGGGCTTGGGAGAGCCCGATTGTCCTGGGGAGACGTTTGCCGCCGGATACTCGATGGTCGGTTGCATCGTGTGTCTGGCGGCACTCTCGATGGAGGACATTGAATGACATCTACCAATTCGGAACCACGATAACAGAGTTCTGCCTGATTGGAGCTGGCTCGGACCTGGCTTATCGAAGTACAAGAAGCGGCTATAGCTGTTCAAAATCCCACAAGGCTGGCCGACATGATATACGATTGGCAGGGCTGTGAGTACTCAGACTGTGTTGTGAACGCAATATGGATAACATCTTGGAGAAGCTCATGGCTCTGCAATATGGATAACATCTTGGAGAAGAACAACGGGAACTGAGAGAATTGGTGACCAGTGATGGACATTGGACCAACTGTAAAAATTGGATGCAGTTGTTCGCACTAAACCCAAACATTCACCATCTTCACTCATGCGGCTATCCCACTGACGCCAGCTGAAGGCCTGCCAAAGTCGAAGCTGACTGGAACAACAAAAATCTCCATGATAACAGGATTGTTGTCAGAACTCTTTTTTCCTCCTTCAAGGCCATCCGCGTTGATCGAAGATTGTTGACTTTTGCTTAACTGGGTGAAGGGACACTTTCTCTCGGTTGACACCGAACACACACACACACACGCACACGTACGCATGTACAATGACACAGACCTACACTTCCCCCCCCACCGCCTCCAAATGCCTTCGAAGCTTATGTCTTCTATGTTGTGAGATGTGATGATTCATGTTCTATGTGCTGAGGTGTTTTTTTCTGTTCTCAAACTGATCTCCCTGTTGGAGCTCAGTCTGGGGGGATTTCTTTTTTTTTCTCCTCATCTTTCCTCATGTTGTGCATTTTCCATTGTTATACCTCTCTGACCTGTCTTCCCCATGTGATGTTTGTGTAATGTATGTATGGTCGGAAGGGTAAGATGGCGCTGGCACGGCTGGCAGCCTTAACCCAATTTCCCTAGGGATGAATGAAGTATTATTAATCAATCAATCAATCAAGAGACTGTCTCGGTCTGCTTTTGCAAAATGTCATGCTCTGTGGAATAAAACCAGCAGGTCAATCATGGCTTATGAAACAGTGGAACATGAGTGCAAGTTGCAGTTTTTTCGACCCAGTCAAACTCGTTCGAGCTCTTATTTTGCAATTATTTGCAAATTTTACAGAAAATGCACATTTATTACATTGCTTTAGAAATGGTTATGACCTATTTCTGTTTCTACACCTTTTTTAGGTTAAATTCTGCTGAAGTGGGATTTTTGGTTGAGCACACTGCTGTGATGAAGCCCGTTGCCATGGCCCTTAACATCCTCCAAGGGGAATCATCTGTGCACATGGGCTTCTTGCTGCCAACACTTTACCAGTTGCTGGAGAAGCTGAGGAGGCTGGAGTCATCTTGCAAAATGTGTAGACCTCTTGTTGATGTGCTGCGGGATGGGATCCAGAAACGTTTTGGAGAAATAATGACAGACCCTGAGCTGATTGCATCTGCAATACTTCTACCAAGATTCAGAACATCATGGAACATCACAGAGGAGAGCATCTTAAAAGCTGGCAAATGTGCATGTTATCCATTAATTGTGAGCCACTAGATTTTGACTTATAATGACTTTTCTTGTTACTGTGATTTGGGATTATAGTGTTAGTTGGGGGAAAAAAGGCTGACAAAAGTTAGGAAAAAAACATCTCTGGTGTGATAAAGAAAAATTTCATGGCAATCATCAGCAGCTCAGCAGTCTATACAGCACATTAATGCACAGACCTAACCATACATCTTTCCACAGGTCTGACCTTCATCAGACATCACCTAGACACAGAGTTGGGTCAGGCCAGCACAAACAGCAGCCTATCTGATGAAGATAACTTCTTTGGGTCCATGGGGTCAGGATATCCAGAAGAGGGGAGCTGGAGAGGTACCTTTCATGTCCATTCACTGGTGGTATGGATCTATTGCGTAGCTTTCCTCACATCAAGAAGCTGTCAGTCAAAGTCAACACAGCTCTTCCTGCATCTGCAGCCTATGAGAGACGTTTTAGTCAGGCAGGACTCCTGTTCACTGCCAAACGGTCACAGCTTCACAGAAAGAACCTCGAGAGCCAACTGCTGCTGAAGCTTAACCATCATTTCACTGAGTGAAGGAACAATTTATGGTAAAGTGAGCCATACACATATGTACATCCAAATAGTGGAAATTTGTATTTGTCTTTTATAATTGGTTTTATTCTGACTTCAGTGTTTATTTGTGAGTGTAGTTTTTATTTGAATTATTTTATTCTGATAGTTGTATCGCATGTTTTTAGTGTTTTTATATGACATTGTGTTAATCCACTGTCTATACTTTAGGGTATTTTAGTATACAAAGAACATTTTATAGTTTTGTTAGAATTGTTTGTCTATTCCTGTGGAATTTTAGCACAAATGTGTTTTTTTGTTTGTTTGTTTTGTTTTTTAATTCCTGTTGTTCGCCTTGGGGAATAAACATTTCCTAATTATACCTGTTGCATCTCTGTGTCCTTTGTTTCTTATTTACTTCATCCCTCCTTGTATTTAAAAGAACCACCCCTAGCATGACATTCTGGCGCATCAGCTGTAGTGTGTTATGTTGAAGTTGCCTCCTTCTAATGTTTTCTCTGAGGCTGCTGTAAATGCGAATATATTTACTGTGGGTATTGCTTGAAAAAAGCTTTACGTTGTGAAAAACTGAAATCTGGAAATTAGAATTGTTGTGCCTTATTTTGTTAACAGTTTTACATAATTTCTATTTGAAAATACCGAATTTTGTACATTTATGTATTTTTGTTTGAATGAGCATTTATTTAAACAAACTAAAAACATAAATTAGACAATACAACCAGTTACTCAGTACTTGAGTAGCCTTTTTGCCAACTAATTTTTTACTCTTACTTGAGTAAGTTTTTGGATGGCTACTTTTCACTTTTACTTGAGTAATAATATTTTAAAGTAATGCTACTCTTACTTGAGTACAATTTTTGGATACTCGACCCACCTCTGCTAAAAAGTCAGCAAATTCACAGATAAAAGACCTATTATATTTAGGTGGTCAATAAATCACAGCACACAGGATCATTGGCAAGCTCCAATAATTGAACCTCAAAACTAGAATAGGTAGGAGAGGGCAGTTGCCGAACTTTAAGTTTGTTTTTAAAAACCAAGGATATGCCTCCACGTCTTCCCAAGAGTCTCGGTGAACTGAAGAACACACAATCTGGGGGAAGTAGCTCTGAGAAGGAAGAGGACTCACCAGGACGAATCCAAGTTTCAGTCAGGAACAGAGCATGAGGAAGAGGTCATTTAAGATGAAGGTTTTATTCACCAGCGATCTTGCATTTAATATGGCCATCCGAGAGATAGACATCTTATCTCTGCTGGAAGCACGTCTTAGTTGGCTTAAATACCTGTGCCGTACACCATCTCTGGGGGACCCAATCCAGAAACGAATAGGCAGAGAGACTACTGGAGAAGCCGGATAGGCTTGTTTATTGACCGGACAAATCCAGGGATGGCTGGCGTAGGGGTGGCTGTAGCTCAGGAGGTAGAGCAGGTCACCAACTGATTGGAAGGTTGGTGGTTTGATCCTTGGCTCCTCTAGTCTGCATGTCAAGTATCCTTGGGCAAGATACTAACCCTCTAACCCTAATACTCTCTGATGCATCCATGTGACTATGAATGTGTGTGAATGTAGTTAGACAGCACTAAGTATTGAGAAAGTGCTTGTGAGAATGGGTGTGACCGTACTCCGGTACTGGGTGAACCAGGGGATCACCCCGTGGTTCAGGGGGTTGGGAAGCTAGATAGATGATAACAAATAAGACTGGTTTTTGAGTTTTACAGCTGGGGTGGACAAGGAGAAGCGCTGTATAAGAATTAGTCCATTTACCATTTGAGCAGCCTGAAGGATAATGGATCCCAAGCAGATGGTAGTCGCATGATCCCCCGTGGTGGTGATCGAATTAGTTGCAGCATATGTTTTAAGGTAAGCCTTGAAGCAAACCTGAAACCCACTCCGTTTGCCCCACTTCCTATAATGCTTCTTAGGCCGGGAGGAGAGAGGCAAACCGTATGAGCCAGTGGAAGAGATGATACGTGGAAAGGTAGTGTCTCCCAAATTCCAGCCTTGATCCGACCCAGCATAGGGGGGAAGACGAAGGTTTAACAGAGTATCCCGGTTGTAGGTGCTTAATGCATAACCATCTGGGGGGGCATAGTGCCAGAAAAATGGCAAATAACAAACAAATATCAAAGAAAAGAGATCGACAACAGAGACGAGGATGGCCTACCGTACACACTGGCGCCATCTTGCCGTACTACTCAGTGTATGAAGAAGACTCTCCATTTACATGAACACACTGGAGTCTATTAGATAGATATGATACAAACCTGTAATACCTACAGTGTGCTCTAATCATTCTAATAGAATATTATGGTCAACAGTATTGAATGCTGCACTGAGGTCTAGCTGGACAAGCACAGCCTGGCTACAGTGCTGAAGAGAAACCTAGGGTTGTTCTTATTTTCTTCAATCAGTGATGAATATTAAGATGTTCTAGCTTTACAGAGGGCTTTCTTATAAAGCAACAAACAATTTCTCCAGGCTAAATGATGATTTTCTAATTTGTGATACACCATTTCCTCTCCAGCTTAGATATCTAGCAGCTAATAATGGATTGTATTTATATAGCGCTTTTCAAGACACTCAAAGCGCTTTACAATTCCACTATTCATTCACACATTGGTGGAGGCAAGCTACAGTTGTAGCCACAGCTGCCCAGGGGCAGACTAACAGAAGCAAGGTTGCCATATCGCGCCATCGGGCCAACAACAGTAGGCGGTAGGTGAAGTGTCTTGCCCAAGGACACAACGACCAAGACAGACAGAGCAGGGGATAGAACCGGTAACCTTCCGGTTACAAGATGAGCTTCCCAACTGTGGCACCCCGTGATTCAGGGGGTTGGAAAGCTAGATAGATGATAAAAATTAAACTGGTTTTTGACTTTTACAGCTGCGATGGACAAGGATAAGCATTAGACTTTAAAATGAATTAAAAGTCTGTCTGGGTCTTTGGTTGATTAATAAGCTGGTGTGAAAAATTGCTGTAGTTAGAATGACTCGGGGGTGTTGATTCATTTAAACTAACATAGTCATCCTGCTGCACATCCTGCTGCAACCAGATTTCTATAAGGCAGAGTAAATCAATTTGTTGATCAATTATTAAGTCATGTACTAACAGAGACTTGGAGGAGAGAGACCTAATATTTAATAATCTGCATTTCACTGCTTTACTCTTTGGTTCAGATGTGGATACTGTATTGTTCTTTCTTTGTGATTTTTTTTATGTTTAAGTTGTTTTTTGCTGGTTTTTAGTTTGTTTTTTTGTCTGTTTCGGAGCTGACACAGTCTCTATGGAGATGGGGTTTTGGGGGGATAACAGGAGGAGAGAAGCTGCAGAGAGGCGTGTAAGACTGCAACTCTGCTTCCTGGTCCCAACTCTGGATAGTCATATTTTGGGGGGTTTAATAAATTTGTCCATATTTCTAGAAATGAGAGCTGCTCCATCCAAAGTGAGATGGATGCCGTCTCTCCTAACAAGACCAGGTTTCCTCCAGAAGGTTTGCCAATTATCTATGAAGCCCACATCATTTTTTGGACACCACTGTCAGGGTTTCTGGGTCGTTGACCCAGTATTTTCAGTTCGTCCTCATTGTTTATCTTCTGCCTGTTTCACTTCCTGTTTTATTGTGTTAACCTTGGTCCATGTGCATTATGTTCAGTCCTCTTCCCATTTATCGTTAGTTCATTATGTTCAGCTGTGTACTCACCAGTTTCTAATCACTCCTCACTCAGCCTGTGTATTTATGTTCCTCAGTTCAACCAGTCCAGTGTCGTGTCATTGATGTTCCTGTGATGTTAATGTCGTATGTTCAGATCAGTCAGTCAGCCATTCAGTTCTTCAGTCAGTCGTCCACTCAGTCAGCCATTTCAGTTCGTGTTCTGTTCATCCAGCCTGCTTTCAATAAACCCCGATCATCCTGCACCGTGAGTCCAGCGTTTGGGTCATCCTTTCCTCGCCTCCACACACGACACCCCTGACAGAATGACACGACCGCTTTTGACCCAGCGGACTCGGACCTTTTTGAGCGGCAGGAGGCAGCGCTCTCCATTTGGACGGAGAAGCTCAAGGGGAAACAGCGGCTCTTCGCGGAGCAAGAGCACATCTTCGAGGGAACTCGCCTGGCTCTGGGCGGGCCTCGGAGATGCCGCGTTCCCCACCTGCTGCCTCACCTGCACCGGAGCATTCGCCGCGGAGAGTGGACGTTTCACGCCGCGCTGCGGCCGTTCCCCTCTCGCGGGTCCGCTCCTCGCTCACGCGCCATCTGCCTCATTCACCGGACCTTCAACCTCGCCACGGCACAGCGGCTCCGCCTCCCACCTCGGCTCAACAGAGGCTCCCGCGCCAGAGGCTCGGATGTGTACCCCGCCCGCTTCCTCTTCCCGGAGAAAGCGGCGCACACGCCGCCATAAAATGGACTATTTCCAGCAATTCCCGGTGGTGAGTTCCAGTGACTGTTTTCCACCCTCATTCGATTCCTCATTTAAAACCACCGATGAACCCATCTCTGATTCATGGGATGTTTCCCTCCTGGAGGATTCTGTGGACTGGGAAGATTTTTTCTGTTCTGTAAATAGTGATGGCAGAGAGACCAGACTAAAACCCGTTAGACCTGTCAGTGTCACTCACCCAGTTGTTATTTCCACTCCTATCAGCCAGCCTACACCCACACCTGTGCCAGCTCCCAGGAGGAGGGCAGCTGCGACCCAGTCTACCTCCACACCCGCTCCTGTTTCTCGGGTGGGGGTGACTGGTGTCCAGCCACCTCCCGTGCCTGTCCCAGCGCCTAGGCTGAAGGCAGCTAAAACCCAGCCTGACCTCCCTAGAGTCTCGGAAGAGCTAGCCTCTCCATCTGCTACTTCACCTCTTCATCCACCTCCTGATCCAGCCTTTCACGCCCTCGCATTATCACTGGTTAGGCTAGCTCAGGCTGCTCCTGTCCAGTCACCTGCAGCTCAGGCGGCTCCTGTCCAGTCACCTGCAGCTCAGGCGGCTCCTGTCCAGTCACCTGCAGCTCAGGCGGCTCCTGTCCAGTCACCTGCAGCTCAGGCGGCTCCAGTCCAGTCACCTGCAGCTCAGGCGGCTCCAGTCCAGTCTGTAGTTCAGTCTCCTCCCGTTCTCCAGTCTTCTGTAGTTCAGTCTCCTCCCGTTCTCCAGTCACCTGCAGCTCAGGCGGCTCCTCCCGTTCTCCAGTCACCTGCAGCTCAGGCGGCTCCTCCCGTTCTCCAGTCACCTGCAGCTCAGGCGGCTCCAGTCCAGTCTGTAGTTCAGTCTCCTCCCGTTCTCCAGTCTCCTGTAGTTCAGTCTCCTCCCGTTCTCCAGTCTCCTGTAGTTCAGTCTCCTCCAGTCCTCCAGGCCCCCGTAGTCCAGTCTGCTCCCGTCCTCCAGGCCCCCGTAGTCCAGTCTGCTCCCGTCCTCCAGGCCCCCGTAGTCCAGTCTGCTCCTGTTCCTCAGGCCCCTGTAGTCCAGTCTGCTCCTGTTCCTCAGGCCCCTGTAGCTCAGTCTGCTCCTGTTCCTCAGGCCCCTGTAGCTCAGTCTCCTGTCCTCCAGTCTTGTCCTCTCCAGCCTGTCCAGTCTGTCATCCAGTCGCCCGTCCTCCAGTCAGTTCAGTCTGTCATCCAGCACCCTGTGGTTCAGTCACCCGTTCTCTCACCTTCTGTAGTCCAATCTTCTGTAGTCCAGTCACTGATTCACCATCCATTCCAGTTCCCGGACCCGAAGCCACAGCGTCCAGAGCCAGCTGTGAGCTCTCCCGGTCTGCAGCCAGGGGTTTCCGCACCCGCTGGCCCGGCCGCTCCTCAGCCAGGGGCCTCCGCGCCTCCTGGCCCGGCCTGTCTCCAGCCAGGGGCCTCCGCGCCTCCTGGCCCGGCCTGTCTCCAGCCAGGGGCCTCCGCGCCTCCTGGCCCGGCCTGTCTCAAGCCAGAGGCTTCCGCACCTATTGACTCTGCAGCTGTTGCTCCATCACCGCCGGCTCCCATGCAGTCGCCTGGCACAGCCTTGGCCTCGGCTTCTGCTCCGCCCGGTCCAGACTCAGCTTCGCCTGGTCCTGCGGCTGCCACGCCGCCGCCCGAGCCTGCACCTCGGAATCGCTGGCCACTTTCCAGGCCAACAGCTGGACGTCATCGCCAGCGTGGTCGACCACCGGACCTCCTCAGTGGCCGCCGCCGTCTTCCTCGCGGCCGCCCACCGGACCTCCTCAGTGGCCGCCGCCGTCTTCCTCGCGGCCGCCCACCGGACCTCCTCAGTGGCCGCCACCGTCTTCCTCGCGGCCGCCCACCAGATCACCTCCAGCGTCGCCGCCGGCCGCGTGGCCGCCCACCTGAACCGTCTTGTCTCGGCCACCGGCCGCATGGCCGCCCACCAGAACTGTCTCGTCTCGGCCACCAGCCGCGTGGCCGCCCACCAGAACTGTCTTTGTTTTGGACTCCGTCCCTCCGTCCTCGGCCCCCTCCGCCCGCCCTGTCTCGGTTTTTCTTTCGGCCGTCGGGTGCCGGCCTTTGACGGGGGGGGTACTGTCAGGGTTTCTGTATTTATGTTCCTCAGTTCAACCAGTCCAGTGTCGTGTCATTGATGTTCCTGTGATGTTAATGTCGTATGTTCAGATCAGTCAGTCAGCCATTCAGTTCTTCAGTCAGTCGTCCACTCAGTCAGCCATTTCAGTTCGTGTTCTGTTCATCCAGCCTGCTTTCAATAAACCCCGATCATCCTGCACCGTGAGTCCAGCGTTTGGGTCATCCTTTCCTCGCCTCCACACACGACACCCCTGACAACCACTCAGACAGACAGCAATTTAAGGAGAACATGCGGCTAAACATGTCACTCCTGGTCTGATTGGGAAGGGGACCAGAGAAAACAACAAAGTCCCACATTGTTTTGGCAAAGTTAGACACCGATTAAATATTGATTTTAGTGACCTCCGACTGACGTAACCGGGTGTCATTACTGCCGAAGTGAATTGTAATTTTACTGAATGTACATTTACCCTTAGCCAGCAGTTTTAAATTTCCCTCAATGTCGCCTGCTCTGGCCCCTGGAAGACAATTGACTATAGTTGCCGGTGTCTCCAGTTTCACATGTCTGAGAACAGAATCACCAATTACCAGAGTTTGACCCCAGGCGGGTGTGTCGCCGAGTGGGCAAAAACGGTTAGACACATGAACAGGTTGGTGGTGTACCTGGGGCTTCTGTTTAAGACTATGCTTCCTCCTCACCGTCACCCAGGTGAGGAGGAAGCTTTCAAAGACTCTATTCCCAGCTGCTTGGTGTCTGCTGGGGAACAGCCAGCGGGGCCTACACTAGCTTCGGCTGCGCCATAGTGATGGGATTTCCGGCTCTTTTTAGAGAACGGGCTCTTTCGGCTCGGTTCCCTAAAAAGAGCCAGGTCTTTCGGCTCCGAACCAGCTCTTCAGGTTGTTTTGTTGCTTTAATTAATTTATTATTAACAATAATATAAAATTATGCACAAAAGGAATTACTAATGTAAAAAAAAGTGGTTTTATTTATATATGTTTATATATAAATATATGCGGTGGCCCCTAGAGACAAAACACATACAAATTCCAAAGCACGTACAAACTCCAAAACACATTTCTAGCGTTAACTGAACGTCCAAAACAAAGCTACCTAGATCACTTAAATTACACAATTGAAAGCATATGTGTATTGTTTGTGTATTTATACACAAGCACTCATATATATTCAAATAATTTAAAAAAAATGTTCATTTACCTGTTACTACCACACACCAAATCCGGTCGTTGGTACTTGCTGGCTTGTGTAGCCACTAGGTAACAAAAACTCAACACTGCGTCTAGCATCCTTGAGCACTTCTGTTGTATTTTGTACTTGTTTTGGAGTTCTTACGTGCTTCTGAGTTTTTACGTGCTTCTGAGTTTTTACGTGTTTTGGAGTTTTTACGTGTTTTGGAGTTTTTATGTGCTTTGTCTCTAGGGGCCACTGTAAATATACTTTTATTTATTCACTCCACATAAAATGTAATAAATAAATCATATGATACAAAAACCGACTATTTAAATTTCAACTTTTAACTATTTAAATTTTCAGCTTTTTCCTTTTAAACAAATTTAAAGTGAAACAACACAAAACACTGCAAACCACAACACAATTAAATATAAGTTAAAATATGAAAACAAAAAGAAGATGCATATTCTCTGTCATATGGGCCTGCATGAATAAACTTTCTGAATCCTATATCATCTGCAACTGAAAATAGTTGTGGACTATTACTATACTTTTCTAATGTGACGTTGTTGTCCATGGCTGTCTTTCTCTGTCTCTCCCTCCCGCTCTGTTCCTCTGGTACTGCGAGTGTAACTACGGCCCCTTCCCCCTCTTCCCAGCGCAAAGCACACCGCTCGCATGCGGAGTGAAGCGGAAAAAAGTGCGAGAGAGAGGGTGAGAGAAAGAAAAAAAAAACCCCATGGCTCGCGATAAGGAGCCGGCTCGCGTCGTTCACGTCAAAGATCCGGCTCTAAGAGCCGTTTTGTTCATGACCGACACATCACTACTGCACCAGCTACAGGGGCCTGGCTAGCTACGGGTGTATCAAGGGTGCAAAGCCGAGTCTCCAATTCAGTAATTCTGGCCTCCAGAGCTGCAAATGTGCTACATTTGTTACAAGTATCACTACTGCTAAAGGAGGCCGAGGAGTAACTAAACATCTGACACAATGAGCAAGAAAGTGCAGGAGGGACAGGTGAAGAGGCCATGCTGCTAGCGAGTCGGCTATGAGCTAAGCTAGCGAAACAGTAAAGACACAGTGAGTGAATACTTTGGCTATAAATTAGGTAGTGAGTACACAGAGGGTGCGCTTCGGATGAAGCACATGAAGATTATACTATGATAAAAGAAGGTATCTAAAAGTTTTTAATTAAATTGCTAAGCAGATAAGCTACTCAAAAACACCACGTGTTTGAGCAGGAACAGGAAGTGATACTCTACCGCAGAGAGAGCGAACACCAGTGACCAAAGACGACAGGTCACTAAAGCTGAGAAGTGTTTAAAAAAAATCATAAAAACATTTAATACCTTTTCTTGCCCATATACAGAAGGAAGAGTCCAGGGATACGGGGAAGAGGAAGTATGCTGGCTGACTTCTGGCATGATAAGATGTATGTCATCCAGATACCGGCCAGGCCTGGCGTAGATGACATTGTTTATGTGATGGCATGCCATACCTGCCCCAACTGTGGTTTGGTTTATGTGGCCCAGGCTCATAGAAAACAGGTCTGGTCCGGATCCGCCATCAAGCTGACACTTCTGACTGACTGGTGTCATGGTATGGTGTATGTCAGCCACATGTGGGAATGAGGTCTGGCAATGATGGCAATATTTATGTTCCTATTTTCCTATTTTAGTTAGAAGACCCAAATGCCATGTTGCAATAGTATATTGCAATAGTAGCCAACGTTTCAAATGCAGGTTTGACAGGTTTGTGAGTGTACACTTTATCCAAAAACCTAGTGAGGGTTTACTCACATTTTCCACTGGGTGGCTGTAGCTCAGGAGGTAGAGCAGGTCCTGGTGATCGGAATGTTAGTGGTTCAATCCCTGGGTCCTCCAGTCTGCATGTCAAGAGTGTGAATGTAGTTAGGAAACACTCCGTTTAGAGAGAGTGGGTGAATGTTGTATACAGCACTCCCAGAGTAATCTGGGACAGTAGAGAAAAGAGGGTTATGTAAGAATCAGTCAATTCAATGTGTGAACAGAGTGTTGGCATGTTACTTTTGCGCTATTATGTTCCACCACGTGTTGTTATTACATGGCTTGATTAAGGTACACATTAGGTTCGCCCCCCCCCCCCCCCCCCCGCACACATATCCTCCAACCACACACACCCATGTTTTGTTTTCAAACTCCATTGTGGTTTATTTCACACCTCAAACATTTAGTAAACGATTAAACAAATAAGTGTAAACTGCAATAAATTACAGGTAGTAATAAAATAAACTACTAACTCTTTTACGGTACGTCCACACCTACATGGGTATTTTTGAAAACGCAGCTGTTTCTATGCGTTTGGGCCTTTCGTCCACACATAAACGGCGTTTCGAATCACCAAAAATGGAGATTTTTTTAAAACTCAGTTTTTGCGTTTACATGTGGACGAGGAATACAGAGTTCGTCACGCAAAGGCAATGGTATGTGCCTTTTTTTTTTAAAGTTTTTAAGTTTTTACTGTGTGCCATGGCATTGTTTACATGAGATGAATTGCAGAATGGCAGATAGAGACAAAATACTGTTACTGTTAATCTTAATATCTTCAGTTTTTACATGCTTACATATAGACTACAAATGGAGTTACTGTTCCTCCATTTAGAAAGGCAGAGGCATCATGGTTAGGGATGGGTACCGGTATCCGGTGCCATTATGGCACCTGTTCTGACATAAACGGTAGTAACCAGACCGAAAAGCTATATTTCGGTGCTTTATTTCAGTGCTTTTTTTTCCTGAGATGTCATACACTTTGGATTCTAGCCAATCATTTTACCTTTGCAAGCGTAGTAGGCGGGCCAGGTACGTACGTTCTTTTAGAGCAGAGCTACAGATTAAAAATGCCCAAGGCGAAGCGGTCAAAGTCTGGCTGTACTTCACAGCAAAAGCTGCAAACTCAGCAGCCTGCAACAAGTGCTTTAAGGTGATACTGTGATACTGTGCAAAGAAGGTAACTCCTTGAATCTGGTGAAACACCTGGCGACGCATAGCGTTTTTTTAAAAGCCGAGAAATGCACTGTATTTGATAGCTTGCTGCGAGACCTCACACCGTGCACATCTACTGCGGGTGGGTTGCCTATTATCGCACCCAGAGTTAGCAACATCCCCCAAAAACCTGAAGAGTAGAGTCCTGGCACCTAGCCCTGCCAGTGTAGCAGAAATGATGACGGATGATGATGGCAGCAGCAGCCGTTCTCCTCTGCGTGAGTAGCTTCATGTTGTTCGTGTGTAATTTACGTTGAGTAGGCTAACCACGTTATTAAATTAATGCATGTAAGGTGAATTAGCAAACACCGCCGTAGTTACATGCGGCTGTCTCCTTGTTTGATGGCAGATACTCCCTTCACCCTGGCCAAAAAGGCTAAAATGACCAAAGAAAAAGTGGAAAACAGCTAAACATGAGAAGTTTTAGGACAAAGTTTGTGTTTTTTCCATTGATTAAGCACTGCTTCCAGCCAAGAGTGATACCATAAATCCCCTATAGCTGCAGAAAAGGCTAACATTGTTATCTTTTTACAAAAAACAGCTGAACATGAGAGTTTTTTGGACCAATTTTGTGTTCTCCATTCTTTAAGCACCGGTTCGAACACCGTTTAAGCACCGGCACCATTTCAGAAGTACCGGTTTGGTACTGGTATCGGATAAAACCTAAACGATACCCATCCCTAATCATGGTGTAATTATTTTACTTGTAGTTGTTTTCTCCTGTGTAATAATATTCAACATTGTTATCAATACCTTTTTTTTAAATGTCTGTTTGTGCAAAATGGGTTCAAAAACATAAACAACTGTGGCATACTGTTTATCCGTAGTTTGGACAGGGGAAACAAACTACGATCAACGTGATATTATTTGTATCCCACTGTAACTTTACTGTATAAAGAGCTAACATCTCTAAAATGTCAGGAGCAGTTAGTCATTACAAGAAGTGTTTGTGAACTAAAAATCAAGAATGTGGGATACTGTTTGTCTGTGATTTGGACAGCCTAGTGCGTGCTCCCGACAGGGAAAACCAATTCTGCAGGGGAGACCTACCTTGGCACTTGTGCAGGTGAAGCCAAAGGGAAGATAGGCTTCATCATATTTTCTAGTCTTTGGCTTAGAATGAAGTTGGTTTGGAAACATATTTGGCGATGCTTCATCTCCTGCTTTGCATTTGTGTGGGAGCCCCGTCAAAAACCAGTCCATTATGCTAGCAGTGTCCAAGTATTTTTTTTTCTTTTCATATTGCCCCCCCCCCTGCAATGGCTCTGCTCCCCCCTAGGGGCGGGCCCCACACTTTGGGAACCTCTGCATTAGGCTGACATCTGGGGCCAGAGCTAAAACTGTTCTGGGCCAGCAGTGTGTCTGCAACCGGCCTTGTGCTGGCCCATGTGTGGACCACCTCTGGCAAACCTAATCTGGGCCACCTAAGGGCCATCATTCTTTGCGGTATGTGGGCCGTGTGTGAGCAAATTGTGTGGGCCGGATCTGGGCCATACCAGTTTTGCTATGTGGGTCAAACAGCTGGCCTCACCTTCCCAAACGGGCCAAACTTCATGAGTGAAGGGACAGAGGTCTTACAAGAGTCCCAGATTCCCACTTGATCGTTATCGGTCAACTTTGGCAAAAAATTAATGGGACAGATGTTGAAATTCGGCTCGAAGGATCAAACTGTTAGAAACATTCCCTTATAAAATGAAACACACAGAGTAGTGAGCACCAACACATTTATTTTACTTTCAAGGAAGCAAAAGCACACATTTTGAATGTCTATCCAATTGCTTGCCTGGGAAATCCCATGAATTTCATTTATACAGTTCTTTTAATGTTTCCCTTGGAACAGATATATGTGTGTGACACCTTTTCAGAGAAACACTCAGTTACATGGTGTACTAGTGCATGAATTGAGTTGTACTGTGGATAAGAGATAGCAGAGGAGCCACAACAAGGCCTGAAAAGAGGACAGGTCGAGAGAGAGATTCATTCTTTCAGCTTACCAAAAAGTGTGTCGTATACCTTTAATAATTTTCCTATCAATGTGAAAAGGAGAAATCTGGCTAAAGGCAGAAAAGTCACAGCTGAGCAGCTCCTGTCACAAAGGTGCTCACCGACCTGAGTCTCACACATGTTAAATGTTTTTTAGTGACTGCTCGGGGCTCTCCCTCCCCCTCTGAGCTCCATTCCCTAATTACTATTCCAGGAACTTGCCAGCTCTGTTATACCACAAAAACACATTCACTGCTTGATTGAACCATTAGACTCTGAAATGCTGAGTGTTCTTTTCATACCGTTGTAAGCTTTATTTGTGTTCTATTTTTTTTTTTTTTAAATGTATACTAGAGGCATACATGCTAATTCTTTAAAAACATTTTTGTGCATTAAATAAAATGGGAAGTGGAGTATCACACATAATATTCAAGGCACTCGTCTATCGTCAGGTAGTTTTCCGTTGCTCATGCTTTGATCTAAGTACCCCTTGAATGTCGACTGTCAACGCTTTGATAAGAAATAGCATGGTTCATGTGCAACTATTGAAAATATTTATGTATAATATCCAGACTATGGATAAGAAACAAACAGACAAAAATGACTAAAAGAGCTTGTTACTCGATCCAACAAAGGTTTGAAAAGGCTGATATTATTTAACATCAAATCTATGTTTTTTGATTTTTTTGTATCTAAAAGGAATGGGAAAAGTAATGAATTACATAGCTATCAATTTGAGTAACCCCAGTAAGCTACAAATTAGATCTTATGCCTGAGATAGATTTTTCATTGCAAAAAAGTGGGAGAGAACTATAGTTTTCATTAATGGTAAGATTCTTTATTTGCCGGCTTTTTATGAATAAGTACAGTGATCAACTATATAAAAATTCTACAGTTTTTGTGTGAGCACACAAAGGTATTCTATTCCTGAGGTATACTAAGATGGCTCAGGTCACTCCAATAAGAAATGGAGGATGTCATAAGGAAGATAGATCTCATAAGAATCACAACCCAGATCCGGAAAAGTGGCAGAAAATAAATGGATGACTATTGTTAGTCATGAGCGTTTCTGCTTATCGCACACCTTTTGCCATTATCCAAACAGCTATGAATAAGTACCCAGTATTTATTTCACAATACTGCAAAAGAACATCAAACACCTGAGTTTCTCAGTATCAGTTTTCTGAAGACAATTTTAATCGAAGGCATTATTGACCACAGGAAGCGATACCATTCCTATTCTGGCAAGCAGAACTGATAACCTAAGCAAATTTAAAAGTTTGAAGAAGTGAAATCAAGGAGCAGGGATCTGAATGGTGTGACTGGTTGGGGCTGATGGAGAAAAGAAGAAAAAAGGGGGAAAATAGAGCACAGGGAGACAATTAGTTTTTATGTGGAAATTATTACTACAAATTTTTTTTCCTAATTTATCTTATATGAAGAGGACATGGATTTGTGAGCTGAATGACAAATATTAAATTAAATATTTGTGTTAATTTAATCAGCATTAACCCAACACTTCAGAGCAACCAAAGTTTGCCTTGTTATATCAAATATTATATACTTTGTTTAACAAGTGTGACTCTTGTTGAATGAACTAACTGCATGGTCACAACATCATGGCGCCCCTCGAGGCAGACGTATTTGCTTGCTCTGCTATCAATTTTGATTGGCAGGCCTCAGTCCATCAGGATCAGCAACCGGACTTCAGGCAGCATTATCACAAACACTGGCGTCCTACAGGGTTGCATCCTCATCCCAATCCTTTACACCCTGTTCGCCCACGACTGTGTCACTTCCAACAAAGAGAACATCATACTGAAGTTCATGGATGACACTGCCATGATTGGTCACATCACTGGAGGGGACAAAGTGGCTTATAGGAGAGAGGTGGCCGTTCTGGTGTCATGGTGTGAGGACAACAACCTCACCCTCAACACTGATAAAACAAAGGAGATTATAGTGGACACGAGGAAGAGAAAGAGGCCTCACCAGCAGCTGTTTAATAAGAAAAAAATAAAAAATAAAAATAAGATGGCCTTTATTAGTCCCACAGGTGGGAAATTTGTTTTGTTACAGCAAAAGTGCAAAGTTATGTAGCAGAAATTAGAAAACACTGGAATGCAATAAAATACAATAAAATAAAATAAAATACTATATACAATAGAATAAAATAGAATAGAATAATATATACAATAGAATAAAATAGAAATACAAATACTATATACAACTGAGTAGGAAAATACAAAAACACAACTTCGTCAGAAGAAGAATTTTATCCGGGGGGATTGAAGCTGCATCACTGCATGGTACGGCAGCACTACTGCTATGGACAGCAAACGCCTGCAGAGAGTGATAACACCTGCGGAGAAGATCATCGGGACCCTGCTGCCGTCTCTGCAGAGCATCTACCATCGCAGACTCTGGAGGAGAGCTGCCTCCATCCTCAAAGACCCCACACACCCCTAACACGGACTGTTCACACTTCTGCCCTCAGGACGAAGGTTTAGAAGTGTGAAATCCAAAAAATCTTGACTCAACAACTCCTTCTTCCCCACTGCTATCAGACTCTTGAACAGCTGACCTATTTTAACAGTACTAATTTTTAACGGTAATAATTTTTGCACATCAGGTCATCTTACATATTAAGCTCATAGCTCTTTTCAATTCAATTCAATTCAGTTCAGTTTAATTTATATAGCGGCAAATCACAACAAAAGTTGCCTCAAGGTGCTTCATGCATTCTCTTTTGCATACATATATCTACCTCACACTGAAATTTTGCCTTCATTTATTTATACTATTTGTATTTTATCTGTTCTATTTGTACATATTAGCCGGGCAACTGTGTGTGGAAAGCAAAGACAGAATTTTATTGCACAGAAAAATGCTTTTCTTTGTGCAGATGACAATAAACGCTTTGAATCTTGAAAATGGTTAGAAAACATTATTAATAAGAATCTCGTCTGTCTGGAGACACGTCTTTTAGTTGTTTAGCTCTTGTTGTCTATTTGAGTGTGTGCATGTGTTTATTTATTTTTTTCCTTTGTAGAGCACTTTGGTCAATGTCTGTTGTTTTTAAATTTGCTTATAAGTTGATTGATTGATTGATTGATTGAAAGAAACGGTTATAAACTATAATAAGAATGGTGACCGCAAGAACAATGTCCATATTATTTCATACATTTAATTTTGCCCTATTTTACACAAACAGATTGAAATAAAAGAAAAGCATATTGCCATTATTTTGGTGGAACATCGCACTCTTTGGATAATGATACGATATAATGTGATGATAACTGCATCTATATATACAGCATGTGTATTCTGATGCCTTTTGGGATCACCTGCTCTCTAGTCATTTTCAGACAGCTATAAATAAGTTCCCAGTATTTATTTCACATCACTGCAAAAGAACATCAAACACTTGAGTTTCTCAGTATCAGATTTCTGAAGACAATTTTAATCAAAGACACTATTGACCACAGGATGTGATACCATTCCTCATCTGGCAAGCAGAACTGTTAGACAGTAAAATATTACAAATATTAATCTTTTTTCAGTTAGATTGATTTAGTTAATTCACATCCAGAAATAATATAACATTATTTTCTGTAAGTGGCAGCAGTTAACATTATTGGTATGACTTCTGAGTTTTGAGACTTGAGTTTGTCCCCCTTTAAAACCACTTTAAACCCATTTTTTAATTTTATGCTAAACTTCAGTTGTTGTGTACACTCCCACAAGTCATAGAACTGATTAAAGATCATTTTGTGTTGAGTATGATTAACACTATTTTAGATTCTTATAGAGCAGTGGTTCCCAAACTTTTTCCAGCCACGTACCCCTTGAGACATGTCAGCCTCAGCTGCATACCTGCTGCTACCAACGACTCTTAATTAGTGTCTATAAATACAATGCAACTGTCACGGTTCTGGGTCCGTCGGACCCAGTATTTTGAGTTTATTATGTTTTGGTTTACTTTTGCATCATGGATTATTCTTTGTTTCTCTGGTACTTTGTGTTTCAGTTATCTTGGTGTTTTGGATTGTTTTCTCATTCTCTTGTGGTGGTGGTGATGATGGTTATTATTAGAGTTCATGTTTCTGTTTATTCCGTGCTTTAGGATCTGTGGTTTCATGTATTGTTTGAGTTCCATGTGGTATTTTCTGTCTCTCAGTGTTAAGTCTGCGTGCTTGTTCAGTAATTCATGTTTCCCGTTTTATTGTGAAAGTCTTTGTCTTATGTTAGTGTGTGTGCAGCTTGGTTCCCCCGTCTCGTTAGCCCTGATCTCTCCCAGCTGTGTCTCCCTTCCGTTGCCCATTCCCTCATTACTACCCTGTGTATTTAAGCCCTGTGTTTTCCTCAACCCGGTGTCGCGTCGTACCATCAGACTATGCCTGTGTGTTTCCATGTTAGTGTTCAGTATTCGCTACCATTGCTCAGTTTATGTTTTGTTTTCGTGCCAGCAATAAAGCTGAGGTTTAAGTTACAATTCAGTGTCTGAGTCCTGCGATTGGATCCACCTCTCCATCCGCCTGCACACAGAGCCCTGACAGCAATACCGCATGCATAAAAATAAATACTGCACAGTCGATTATTTCTCACCACCAAATGAATTTATTAATATATTTTAGTAATGACAGAATTTTAATAAACTTTACTACTTAATACTAGCAGTTTATCAAAAGATTTATTAGAATTCACCGTTTTGTCAAGAGCATAAAGGCCAGATGTGAACTTTCATTAAACAGAACTTTATTTAATATGATGGATGTGCTTGGGCAGAGGCACACAGCTCTTCAATGTTTGGCTCAATTTGGAAAAGGCTGAGTCTTAAATCGTTTTCCACACAAAGTCTTGCTCTATATTTTGTTTTCATGTTTGTTAAAGCAGAAAATCCCCTTTTGCATAAGTATGTGGTGGCGAAAAGCATCAGAGCCTTGACAGCGCACTTAGCCAGCGCAGGTTGTTCAGCTCGCAGTCCTATCCAGAAATCTGCCAGGGTCTTTTGAGCGTATTCAACTTTTAGAGATCCATCTGTGGTGATCTCAATTAGGCTCTCCTGGTCAGACAGTGATAACGAAGTAGGCACAGTGGTGAACGGGTGACTTATCCAATCATTTGAGCCATCTGTCTCTGGGAAGTATCAGCGTAACTGCGCCGCCAGCTCCTCAAGGTGCATGTTAGATTTGCGCTTTACACTGTTTGATACTGTGAGATCACACTAAACAGAAAAATCATGCAGCAAGAAAAGACAGAAAGACTTCTGTGTTGTTTGTGTCCATGCAGTTCTTCCAAAGGTTTAACTTCTTCATCATGGCCTCAGCTTTCTCTTGAACATTGAATATAGTTGCAGAAACGCCTTGTAATCCGATATTGAGCTCGTTCAGAAGAGAAAATATATCACACAGATAAGCTAGGCACGTAAGGTACTCTTCATCATGCAAATGTTCAGACAGCTCAAAGGGATGGTTACTGAACGCTGTGGGTTGTCAATTCATTCCAATATGAACCCGCTCACGTCGATAAGACACGCTTCAAGCAGAGGCTCCAGCCATCCATTTACTCCAATAATAACCCCGTCACGGTGAAACATGACGCCGTGAAGTACAATCTAACTGGAGAGCCGGGTACCCTCTACCCGGACATGTTTTTCTCCCTAATTTAAGGCTTTCTTTTAGTGACATCGTTAACATTTCTCGACAAAAACACATGAAAGTATCACTGATAATTCAACAATAAAATCGCTTCATGTTGTGGCCATCACACAGTGTTTTCCAAAGTGATTCACGATCTGAAAGTGCGCAGATTTAACGTACATAATCCTTTGTTAGGTTTATTATTTTCATTTCACACGTAAAACACATTTATAGATTCATTCACCACTCCTGTTAGTTTTGGATGTGCTCGGCTCCAACCAATCAGACGCAACCTGTGTAAGCAAAGCAATGATGGGAGAACGGAGAGACCCATTTATAAGAATAAGAAAAAGGAGGCGGAATTGATTGATTGTAATGCAGGTATGTAAAAAATATATGACTACTTTGTAGTCATATATTTAAAGTAATAGCTTGATGCGTGTTTCAAAGATTGTTTTTCATAAAAGCTTCAAACAAACAGAGGTGACTGATCTCGGAAACGGTTTAATGCATTTAAAAATGGCTACAGGTACCGTCAGCATGCTTGCTAGGTAGAGTACGGTAACAAGTACACGTGGCTACTGTAGCATTAGCCATTTAATCCAACGATGATGGATTAAATCTATTACAAACATTAAAGGACTTGTGTGTTGCAAAATAGCCGCACATGGTGTGTAAAGCAGTTTTTGCGCTAAGAGTTCTGCTAGCTCTTTACAAACTGATGATGCTAACGTTAATTGCTAATGTTAACCGGAGCGCCAAGACTGAAAATCATTTAAATTGCGTTAGTTATGTTTTTATGTCACTGAGTTGTTAAAGAGGGAACACACTTGTCTAATTTATTGTACGGAGTAAACGTTATATTATTTGAATTTTTTTATACATTTTTATATATGTGTATATATAAGTTTATGTGAAATTAAGTTGGTTAACTTAAGATGTTTGATAATCTTTGCTTTAATCAAGGACTTTATTTTAGGTGTTGCCTTTTTTTCTTGTTAATTGCGTAGAATGATGCACAGAGTGAACCTCAGCCAAGACCAGTGTGCTGGAAAAAACGTGACAGACAGGGAGATTTTATTCCTCAAAGACCATCATCCAGTCGAAGTACTAGTTGGATGCCACGTGGTCAGTGTTCTCACAACCATTGATTTTATCTCACAACTAGTTTTCACCAAAGAATTTCGGTAAGTAAATATTCTTCAATCTCTTATTTCTTCCGGTGTCCACAGATCAGCATCAATGTCCACGTGAAGAACCTAGTTATGTTGCCAGTGTCAACCCAACAAAAGGTACTTTACCCTCTTGTATATATTGTGATTTCTATTTTCAAGTTTACTTTTATATTTGTTGTTATAGTTGAGTTAGGCAGGGCTTTTGTGCAGTCCTAAGAAACATACCAACTAGAGTGTTTATTTCACTTTGTGGCAGAGTTTCTTTATTTCTTTCTTCTTCTTTTTTTTCTGTTAGTGTATGGAACTGAGGTGCTTCGTCAGGAGCTCCTTCAGTTGTTGGAGGATGGAGAAGAGGATGCAGCCATGACTTGTGAGACGTCGTCTGAGTCAGCTGCTACTCACTGGGCGATCAGAAACATGGTGTCCTCGCAAAAGTGGAAAGAGGCCAGGCCTCGTCTTATAGACAATATGTGAGCTACTCTGGATCCACAGTCAAACCGTGTGTGTCAGTGTGGCAAACAAGTAGTTGTGAGGTGTCTGGACTGCCTGCCTCTTCCATTCCTTTGTGCTGACTGTGATATTGCAGTTCACACACGCTTTGTCCTGCACAACAGAGAGGCAGTAACAGGAGGGTTTTTGCAGCCTTCATCAGAGTTTCACAAGCTAATACACAGTACATACACAACAGATGTGTTTGCAGGTTTTATTGCAAATTGTACATTGCTATCTTGTTTTGAATTACCCTTGGCCCACAGTATATGTGGGCACCTGTCAAAGGTCATTTGGATTTACCAGACCGCTTTGAAAACAATATGAAATCTTCACAACATGAAAAAAATGAATGTCTTTGTTGAGCCATGACTGAATTTATCCTTATCCTTCCTAAAGGCCGTTTAACCTTGCACATTTTGTTATAAGGTCGAATGAACGGGGCGGCACGGTGGTTAGCACTGTTGCTGCACAGCAAGAAGGTCCTGAGTTCAATTCCACCATCAGGCCGGGGTCTTTCTGTGTGGAGTTTGCATGTTCTCCCCGTGTTTGCGTGGGTTCTCTCCGGGTACTCCGGCTTTCTCCCACAGTCCAAAGACATGCAGTTTGTAGGGATAGGTTAATTAGTTAATCCAAATTGCCCATAGGTGCGAATGGTTGTCTGTCCCTGTGTGTTAGACTGGCGACCTGTCCAGGGTGTACCCCGCCTCTCGCCCTATGACAGCTGGGATAAGCTCCAGCGACCCTGAAAAGAATATACGGAAGTGAATGGATGGATGGTTGAATGAATTCAGCAGTCATGTATTGTGACCTCCTTTCTATAGATCAAATGGGGAGGTGCGTTTCAGGATGGAGCTGGTTCAACAGTTGGAGAAGAGGGGGAACAAGTAAACAGTTTCCTGTCTAGGGCGGCCATCACAACGAAGTACATGTCTAAAGCAGGTCTGTGTGTGAGATTCCACTCAGTCTCCTGCTCATTAATTCTTATTTGTATACTAACTGAAATGCAGGGCGAACAGACATGCTGACCCTCCTGGCTTTGGGGTGGAACAAAAGGAAAGTGGAACAACTGGGCCGCACTTTGAGCCATAGATATCGAAAGGTAATTTTTTCAACACCCATTTTAATGTGTGTGGTAATGGGCAAAAAAACACCAGTCCTCTAAAAATGTCAATATGAATGACATTTATTAATGTATTCTTAGATCATAAGGATCCTTAGAGAACAAGTGGAGAGCCTGAATGTGACCAAAAATGAGCTGGGTGTGGATGACGACACACTGCAGCAGTGGGTGGCCGATGTGCAGAAATGGGCTGAAGGTGAGTCTCAGTATAATGCACTCGTGTATAACAATAGGACCCACCATGGCCTCATTAAAGAACTTAAGGTAGAATTAATATCTTTCTGACAGTGTCAACAAACATTGAAAAATAAGCGTTGTAAAAGCAGAATTTATGGCAGAGTTGTTGCGTTTGATCAACTTGGATTGGACCTGGGTTGAAATGATGTCGTACTAGTTGGTTTTATAAACCTGACATACTTGTTATCTCATGATAATGCAGCACATGAAGGCTACAGATGTCTTATAATGAATATCATCAAGTCAGTGATTACAGAGTCCACTGTAGTTTGGTGACTGTTACTCATCCTGTATTCTGATTAATATTCCTCTCACTTAGAAACTGATCAAACTGATGGCAGCCTTAGAGCGTTGCAGGCACGAATAGAGGAGCTTGTCGTCATCATCAGAGTGCGAACACAAAGTCTTTACAGACAAAATGGTGTCACGGTTTCTTTGAAATGGATCGTTTGATACTTTGTTTGTACAGCATGTACACCTACTTTGTAAACAGAATAAAATCAGATCCAGGTTTGTTTAAGCTGAATGTGATGCGTGTTCTAGCAAACAAATTGATGAGTGTAGATTAAAGTGTAACTAGAAAAATTTGCATTTCCTGCGAAAATGCTGTGTGGATGCCTTAACGCTGAAGCTGTCTGCTGAAAAGCTGAAAAAGATGAAAAGTTGCAAAGAGTTGTATGGTGGTGAAAAAAAAAATATTGCCCTGAGCAGGATTCGAACCTAGCCCTCCTGGGCTCAAGGCAGTTACTCATCTGACTGACCCAAACTCATTCTCACAAAGAAGAGGTGGACAGACTGACAATTCTGCTGAAATGAGCAGAAGCTGCTGAGAATTGTGCTGATAAGAGGAGAAAAGGCTGAAAATTTTGCAGAAAAGAGATGAATCAGCAGAATTTCTGCAGAAAAGAGGTAAAGAAGCAGAAAGTTGCGCTGAAAAGAGATGAATCAGCAGAATTTCTGCTGAAAAGAGGCAGAACAACCTGGTTCTGCTCAAATTCACCAATCAGAGGTACTGCCTCTGTCTGCTTCATCAGGCTGTGTACTTGTCTGTACTTCTGCCATGGAGCGTTAAGAAGAATCTGACGTCCATATTAGAAAAACTCCTAAAATGGGGTGAAAAAAATGACAATTTTGCTGAAAAGGGGTGAAGAAGCTAAAGTATACCAAATCAAAGTATTTGTGCCAAAACATAGTATTTCTGCCATATTGTGGTATTTGTGCCACAAAAGTTACTACATTACAACATGAATACGGATTAAAGATGAAAGAAACTGGCAACAAATTCCTCCACTACAAACCAGTCTGATACCACTTCTTTGCAGTGTTCACGTTTACTAAGGCACTACCCAAAAGGTGCCACAAGATGGCACTCCAACACAAGAGATGACCTATGTACACTGATGCACTTAGTAACAGTCAGCCTCCTACTTAGCCATTACGTAATACAGCGATATTACAGTGTACAAATTCACATAAATTTGCAGGGGGAAAAAAACAAAGCAGGAACAAGCCCAAAACAATAAAATAACTGGGCTGCCATAACTATTGCTAACTAGCACATACGCTAAAGGTAACTAAAACCAATACCAACCAATGTTTTTGCAGAAACACTGTAATTTCACTCAAATACTATGAAATAGCAGTAATACTATGATTTGGCAGAAATACTATGTTTCAGTACAAATACTATGACAAAGCAGAAATACTATGACTTAGAAGTAATACTATAACAAAAGGGATTCCTCAAAATTACTATGAAATTGCAGTAATTCTATGATTTGGCAGAAATACTATACTTTGTACAAATACAGTGCTTTGGTACAAATACTATATTTTGATTTGAATACTATGATTTGGCACGAGTAGTATGATTTAGTACGAATACTACGAATTGGCAGAAATACTGTGACTTAGTAGTAATACTATAACATAACAGATATACTGTGATGTTGCAGACATAGTATGTTTTTGCACTACTCATTTGTAGTGAAAAAAAACATGTGGACCAAGGTGGGATTGAACCCACGACCTTTGAGCTGCAGAGCCGTGTCATTACTGATTGCGCCACCTGGAAAGGGGGCGGGCGTCTAAAACACAGAGACTTGAGGAGTCAGAATTAGATCGCGGTGAGAGGCGAAAAACGCCGTTTTTTGGAGTTACAAAACGTCGTGTAACTCAAAAACTAGGAGGGCTAGCGGCATAATTCTTGTACTGGGTGAATCAGCGGACTTTGGTGTACTTTGACTGCGATTTTCATTGCTCTTTGTACCTCCGTCGCGGAGATATGACGAGAGAAGAAACGGCTTCATTTTCGGAGTTTGAAAACTGAGAGGAGGACAGATTTCCACCCCTCAAACAAACGTAATTCATTGCTCAACGGTAAGATAATTGTAAAAACTGCTTCCACTGTGAGTGTCAGCAGTGTCTGAAGATATATTGGCACAAGCCTCATGTCCTAACTTTGCTTTATTAAGGAGATATGGCGATTTGAAAATGCCTCCCGTTACAGAATTTCAGTTCTGAATTTCAAAACCTCCCCATAGACTTTGAATGGGGAGTTGTCAGACCATGTGTCACTCCGAGGCAAATTGCGAAAAAACGGTAAATCTCACAATAAAGATAGTGACATTGTCTGAAAGCCAGCAAAAATACCTACGTTTTGATGTATAATTTGTGGGGGTTGAGTGGAAATTGAGCGAGTAGCAAGAAGTTGTTTAGACATGAAGAGACAATTCAGAACGGACCAGCACTCACTCTGACTTAATAGGGCTTTGGAGCGTGATGTCACTGGAGGTGGGCCACGCCCCTTTCCGCCATGACAGTAGGCTAGACACAGGATACAGCTTCAGCTATGGTTCGTACGTGTTGTGTTATCAGTTGCAACGTTTGATCACACGATCGTGAAGGCAAGAAGCTGGATAATGGGCTCTCTTTTCATCGTTTTTCAACCTGGAGGCAACGTGAGGGATCCCATGTATCCGATATTACTAAACAAAGACGTCAGGCTTGCATTGCAGCGGTGAGACGAGCGGATCGAGTTCTGTGCAATCCCCAGCTTTTTGTTGGTTTGGTCTCCGCATCTTCTTTCCGGTGAGTTCTAAATTAATTCATATCACTATTAAAATGCTTTTAGTGTTATTTTCAATGTGCTGAGGTCATAGATAATGAGATAAAACATGCTAATGTGTGATGCTGCAGAACCACGTCATGTCATCATGTCGACTGAGTAGCTTATGATTTAGCATTATTGCAGGCAAACCAGCATATGAAATGGATGTAACAAATCCAGACTGGGCACCAACACTGCTCATGGGCCTCTAAAAACATACTAAATTGCTCTCATTGTACACTAATCCGCACATAACTTCCAGATGTATCACACACCTGTCATGTGCACTAATTTTATCTTACAGGCTTTGTCCTATCCCGATCTTTGCATACCTTGTCTGTGGAGTCAGCGCATACACAGCAAACCAGTTTAAGAATTATAAATCCCTGGAGGCCCACATCCAATTCACGAACGGCTGGGTGCAAGATTTGTCCATCTTTATGCCTCCACGCTGCGACAACTGTACGTTGTCGTTAAGACAAAGGTAAGTCGGTTTGAACATGATAACTTTCTAAACAACTTCCTTGTTACAGTTTTTGATTTGCACGTACAGCCAAACCATCTATATTAGCCTTGGTTCATTACAGACCTTTTATTAAAAGTGGTTTTTGTGTGTTTCAGGTACTGCACTCACAACGACTGAATGAAACTGCACTGTGACCTCGTTGTGTGGACACAGAGAGACCTGTCATACGCATCTTCCCTGATGTGGATTTCTGGGAACCACGTTTAAAGCAAGCACAAGACTTCTTTCTTAAAGTGTGTCTTCCTGAACTTGTTGGGAAATACTTCTCCAAACAACGTGCTGCTCTAAATAGCCTGTAATGTTTCATTTTGTGGTTCAAGATTGATGCCAGCTGTGTGTTGCCATGTAAATAGTTAGCAAGTACATAGAAATGAAATGCAAAGTACATGTGATAAGATCAAGAATAAAAAAAACAAAACATGTATACTATTCTTTTCTGTTTTATTGAAACTACTTCACACAAAGTACAATTATTTACAATGAACTACACATGCAACACAACAGCTTTATGAATACTCAACAAGAGCAAGTTTCATTTGGCGCTGGTTTGACAACCACACTGGGGCACATATTCACCAAAACACAGCAAACCTTAACAATCTTATCAAGCAGTGTTGTGTTTATTTCTGCTCTGCCCTGTTCATTGCACACACAATGCTTCGTCTGCCCTTTAGCTTCTGTGATGCTGTCTGTCCGATCACCACTGTCCACATTTACAGGTGGTACCTCAACCTCCACTTGTCCAACACAACTGCTGTCCACAGCTATGACATTGTAATTTTGTTGTTGTTCTTCTGTCAGATCTTCATCGATTACTTCTGCACAGGGCACACCTTCAGACTCTGCAGCTGCATAAAAGCCTGTAAGATAAAATTAGTGCACATGACAGGTGTGTGATTCATCTGGAAGTTATGTGCGGATTAGTGTACAATGAGAGCAATTTAGTATGTTTTTAGAGGCCCATGAGCAGTGTTGGTGCCCAGTCTGGATTTGTTACATCCATTTCATATGCTGGTTTGCCTGCAATAATGCTAAATCATAAGCTACTCAGTCGACATGATGACATGACGTGGTTCTGCAGCATCACACATTAGCATGTTTTATCTCATTATCTATGACCTCAGCACATTGAAAATAACACTAAAAGCATTTTAATAGTGATATGAATTAATTTAGAACTCACCGGAAAGAAGATGCGGAGACCAAACCAACAAAAAGCTGGGGATTGCACAGAACTCGATCCGCTCGTCTCACCGCTGCAATGCAAGCCTGACGTCTTTGTTTAGTAATATCGGATACATAGGATCCCTCACGTTGCCTCCAGGTTGAAAAACGATGAAAAGAGAGCCCATTATCCAGCTTCTTGCCTTCACGATCGTGTGATCAAACGTTGCAACTGATAACACAACACGTACGAACCATAGCTGAAGCTGTATCCTGTGTCTAGCCTACTGTCATGGCAGAAAGGGGGCGTGGCCCACCTCCAGTGACGTCAACTCCAAAGCCCTATAGGGCTTTGGAGCGTGATGTCACAGGGGTGGGCGTGGAAAGGATTTTGGCCCGATCCGCCATTTTCGGGGTCTAGCAAGTGAAAAGGGAGCGAAGGCACACACAACAGCCATGGTTCGTATTTGCTGTGCGGTCGGCTGCAATGCTCGATCGCACGACCGGCAAGAGAATAAGCTTGAAAAGGGTTTATCTTTTCATTCTTTCCCAACCTGGAAGCAATATGAGGCAGCTCGTGTATCGATGTTACCAAACGAAGGCGTCTAGCCTGGATAGCAGCTGTGAGACGAGCTGATATCCAGTTGTCTTCCATCTCCAAATATCTGTTGGTGCTCCAGACATTTTCATTCCGGTAAGTTCTAAATATGTTCGTTATCACTCTTTATAGCCTATTAGTTTTATTTTCGATGCGCTCTGAGGTCATAGCAAATTAGTACAAACATCCTACTGAGTGATTTTGCAGAACTACCTTCTATTTATAGAGTTGCTAATTATTTGGCATTATTGCAGCAAACCAGCCTATGAAATGGATGAAACAAATCGTGACTGGGTTCCAGCGCTACATAAGGGACCTGCTTCAAACATACCACCATGCCAATCAGATTACTTCTTCCATGTGAGGGTGAAGAGGTGACCCTTCTGGATAAGATGGTGAAGGTTTGCTGCGTTTGTTGAACAGTGTTGTAGTAAAACCAGGGAAAATGAAACTTGCTCCTGTTAAATATTCTTAAGTCTTTTGCTGTATAAATAGTGGGTGTTTTTTTTTTTTTCAAAAGATACAGTAAATAATGTTAGTAGTGGGTGATATCATGTAAACACTGTCATGATTTTATGTAAACATTTTGTCTTTTGTAAAATATAAATGACATGGATTCTACACTGTAACTGATGTGATTTTCTATAAAGTGGTTTTAATAATAAAAAAGAGGCAAATTAGTTTGTTTCTTTATTCAATTTTTGAACAGTGGTACTCAGTCAGTACATATTCAGTAAATGCAAATTATTTACATGGCAGTGCACTACAGGTATAAATCTAGACCCCTAGACAAAACATTATGGCATTATAGCAGTGACAACTCCTCCACAGTAGCAGGTGGGATTTTTCTTTTTTGAGGACGGCTCCTTTTACCTTTCACTACGGATGGTCTGTTTATGTTTTGATCAAGAGCCTTTTTTTGGGCAGCTGAAGAGGAGAAGTCTATCTTATGGCCAACCTCTGGCTGTATCTTGGTCACATAACCCAGCAAAACCCAGTATGGAGGTTCATCTGTAACAGGTCTTGTGCCACGGATCAACACTGTTGCTTCTAGATTAAACAGAAGAGCAGTGACATGGGTGCAGGTCTCCACGACTCCGGCCATACAGGTGCAGTGGGCGGCTTCAACCTTCCCTGTGATGCTCACAGTGACCCATGGCTGCAGTGCTGTTCATTCAGTCTTTGAGAGTGCAGTACCTGAAACACACACAGACAAAGTTCAATTAAAGACAAGAACTATGAGCCAAGGCCGACATAAATGTGTTTTATCTACTTTATCATAAATGTAACAAAGTGTTTAGAAAGTTAGCACATACATGTAATTTTTCATTTCTTTATATGTCCATCTATAGAACGCTGCATGTTATATTCTAAATCTGCCTGTTCTCTGTCAGAAACCTGCCTGCAGAAAATGAACCTAAAGTATGTAATGCAAGAATGTAATCACTTTAGAGATGGAGAAAGCATAAAGTGACAATTATGAATCACTTAATATGATAAGGAGATTCTGCAGGTCATTAATCAATGTATAAAATTAAAATAAAATGTATTTTTAGTGACACAAGATACAAATATTGAAGCAAGATCTGTAATTAGAATTATTTATAATAAATATGAATAAATCAGTGCAATTTCTTTAACCATAAAGAATAACTAAGTCCTTCAGGACAATGTCACATCAATGCACTGAACTCACTATGTTATCCCTCTAACAGCCTCCACATGTTCTCACTGTAATTTCCCCTCATGAATAAATTTATGCTGCACTAATCTGAATGTTTGCAGGGAAATCGCATTTCACACGCAGTACTCGAGCTGACTTACCTTTGTTTGAATGACAACTTGTACGCGCTGACTCCACAGATAAGGTACAAAAATATGTCAGGCTATAGCGGTTGCTCTTCAGGGTTTCTACTCCACGGCAGTGTTTCATACGGGTCCACATTTCCAATGCACGCAATTTTCGGCAAGTACCGCTGCTTCGCTTCTGGACGCAATCGGTCTCTATACCGTCCGTTTTCTTTGGAGCTGCTTTTAAGCATGATTCTTGTCGTCGTCGTTCCAACACTGTATCTCTTTTGATTCGTAGACCCCGAAAATGGTGCCGCGCTCCGCGGCGTGACGTCAACTCCAAAGCCCTATTGCATAGCAACCATAGCAACGCATGTATTTTCTGAAAAATCACAATTTTGCAACTGAAAACTTAAAGAGAGATAAGATTAAAACGGTAGAAGATCTGAAAAAGCTGAATCAGACAGGAATAGCCCAATAATCTGAGAACATTTTAAAGTTTGAATGGAGTTTCTAGGTGAAAGCATGAGGACGTAGTTAAGTTTCAAAGACAAGCAAGTTTTAGCAGAATTGTGGAAGTTTCCCATTCATTTCAATGGGACAAATTAAAGGAAAAAAGTGTAATATTTTAAAAAGTATAATAGTAATAAACACCAAAAGTCATAGCTGGAATTAGCAGAAAGAGCAGAACAGTTTAGAGTTTGAACTGAGAAAATCGGATGAAAACTGAGGGAGTAGTTAAGTGCCGAAAAACGTACGGAAGCAACCAGAATAATAAAGAATAAAGAGAAACAGGAAAACAATTGTGTGGAAGCCCTTTAGGGCATCCACACAAATATATACATTATGTGAAGGTGTGCCTTTTTTATGATAATTTACAGATTGCAACAAGAGGCGACACAGAATTCGCAAGGTCATCTTAGATGAGAAGAAACGCTTGGCGGCTGCTGTTGACGACTACAACAAGCTTGCTGAACCAACAAAGCAAATCGTATCCAGTGATGCCCTCAAGCAGACCGACATTTGGCCCTGGCAGAGCACAAGTGAACGTAAGCTCTTGATTTATAAATATCCTTTTTAAACAAACTCCCAGTATCTGAGCAGTAGTTGAATGTTTTGTTCTTGAATCATAATATGCTACTATGTTTTCCCATCTGATGTTGTTAAACTGTAGCTGCTGCAGACCTCCAGACAAAGAGAAAGGTCTTTGAGAAGGTGATGGCTGTGAGGCGCCTGAGAGAGGAGATGATCCTTTGCAGGGAGATGCGGCATCACTGGATAGTGTTGCGAATGCGATCTGTGGTGTTGGGGACAATCTCCTCAGACTGTAAGCACATTATTTGTTTATTAATTTTTCATTTACCATTTACCATTAATTTTTTGATGAATCGATTGAAAATAATAGATGCTAAAGTCTTACTGGATCTTTTAGCTATATCTAGATTGCTAGCTAACACTGCCTTCTCCCTTTAAAAAAAAAAAAGTTTAATTACAGGATCCTAATTCCTTGTGTTTATGAGGTGAGGGTTTTTTTTGTTTGTTTGTTTTTTTACTTTACTCATATTTATTATGTGTGCCTATGCCAAGAGGCACACATATTACTATTCGTCGGATTTATTATTATTATTATTATTATTATTATTATTCTCCAGTTTCCGCCTGAAATTTTGCAGCGAATCTCGCCCCGCAGTTTTGAGACAAGCTTCATATATGTTACCTCATTTTGTGCGGCCGGATCTGGAATGGTGTGCTCTGACTTTTGGTGTTTATGAATTTTATAGTTTTTTAAATATTAATATTTTAGTGAAAATTTTCCCGCGCTCCTCTGCCGAACAGTTTTGACATTAGGGTTACATATGTTAGATCATTTTGTGCGGCTGGAGCTGGACTATTATGTCATGACTTTTGGTGTTCATGACTTTTATAGTTTTTTAAATATTAATATTTTAGTGCAAATTTAGGCCAATTCATCTTTTGGCGCCAAATAAACAGACTTCATTTGTGGTGTGTTGGCTGTCTCTAGTGGTATGCCGGGAGTGGTACAGCCTGTCTACCCTTATTTGGATTACCGTAATGATGACAATTTCAATGGTGCGCACAGCGTCGCTGCTTTCAGGAGCCATTGGAATTTTTAAGATTGCGCAAATCATTCAAAAGTTACGGTAATGCTTGGTGGAAAACTCAATATCCCACAATTCATAGCACACCTCTGCCGAGTTAAACAATGGCGGCCACCACTTCGTTTTATATGTCTTTTATTAGTGTTTCTAGGTCACAAAATAAACTTTTAAGATATTTTCAGGCGAGAATGTAGGTGTGTAAACTTCAAATATCTGCTTGTTTTATCAAGACATCCCATATTAGCGACAATGCTCTGACGACCTTCGGTCCTGCCTGACAGCTAGCCGGCTACCTAGCTAGCTGCCGCACTTGGCTGCAAATGGACAGCGAGGGGACTCTCTCTCTCCTTTCACCTCCCCGGTCTCTCGCAAATGCTCGCACAGAATCGGAGTTACAGCTGGATGTGGAAAAAATAACTGAGTTGTTTGGTGGTGCTATAATGCGGAGCTACAACAGTGGGCAGCTATCCACCGGTGTATGACAGAAAGGACATGCCGCGACCGCCGATCGACCGGTGTTTGCTAACGCGGAGGTCAATCGTGGATCAGGGAAAGCGAAGGTAGGAGCGTGAGGTGAACTGAATTTCAGGTAAGACGTTATGACCTGCACTCTATTTGGGTCAGATATAAACCGAGTTTAGGTGTAGTTTATTTAGCAGCAGTTCTCTTATGTGTTGCTGATAGCCGGCTAGCTAGCTAGCGCCGCTAGCATAGTTAGCTCGCGCCGCTAGCAACCCTTCGTGAAAAAGCACCCAGGCTTGGCTTATATTGAGGCGGGTGAAACTCGTGTCAGCACCCGGTCGCTCTCTATTTGGGTCAGATATAAACCGAGTTTAGGTGTAATTTATTTTCGTTGACCTTTTACAATCGTAATGCCATGGGAGTTTATATACAGCTGTGTGCGCACTAAGTTACTGACGTTGGACTTTATTTTATTCATTAGGGTTAGTTCATAGAGTTGCCGTGCCGTACAAACGGAATCGTCCCACATTCAGAGAAAACATTATGATTTATTCTGTTGTTACGAAGCCTCCCCTGTCATTCTCTCGCGTGTTGAAACGTCAATCATGAAACTGATCAATGATCGGCTGTTCGCTCTTATTTATCGCGCTAAACAACAGCAGCACGTTTAAGCTTGATCAGCTGTTGTTAGAATTCTTTTGATTTTAATTTCTAGTATCAGCTGATGTTTGCTGGAGCATGAAGATGAAATCAGGAGATGTCCTTACTGAATCATCAGAGCTGAACTGGTGATGGAGAAACAGGTTTACACTTTAGGTGACATGAATGAGTTGAAGGGAAGTTATGAGTTGTTTCTGTTTATTGTAAATTTACATTTACAATAATTGATTACACAGCAGTGGAGAGTAGACTTTATCAAAGTAGATGTCTTTCTGAAAGTGCTGTAACTAAGTTTAAGAATATAATCCACCCACTGTTATCATCTTCAATGCCCTGTACCAACATAGAGCAGAGCAGCTATCTGAACGCTACTCCAACAGAGGTCGATTATCTTGTTAATAATTTTACCTCCTCACTACGTACGACTCTGGATACTGTAGCTCCTGTGAAAACTAAGGCCTCAAATCCAAAGTCCCTGACTCCGTGGTATAATTCTCAAACACGTAGCCTAAAGCAGATAACTCGTAAGCTGGAGAGGAAATGGCGTGTCACAAATTTAGAGGATCATCATTTAGCCTGGAGAAATAGTTTGCTGCTTTATAAGAAAGCCCTCCGCAAAGCCAGAACATCTTACTATTCGTCACTGATTGAAGAAAATAAGAACAACCCCAGGTTTCTCTTCAGCACTGTAGCCAGGCTGACAAAAAGTCAGAGCTCTACTGAGCCAACCATCCCTTTAACGTTAACTAGTAATGACTTCATGAACTTCTTCACAAATAAAATTTTTATCATTAGAGAAAAAATTACCAATAATCATCCCACAGATGTAATATTATCTACAGCTACTCTTAGTACCATCAATGTTAAGTTAGACTCTTTTTCTCCAATTGATCTTTCTGAGTTAACTTCAATAATTAATTCCTCCAAACCATCAACGTGTCTTTTAGACCCCATTCCTACAAAACTGCTCAAAGAAGTCCTGCCATTAATTAATTCTTCGATCTTAAATATGATCAACCTATCTCTAATAATCGGCTATGTACCACAGGCCTTCAAGGTGGCTGTAGTTAAACCTTTACTTAAAAAGCCATCTCTAGACCCAGCTGTCTTAGCTAATTATAGGCCAATCTCCAACCTTCCTTTCATATCAAAAATCCTTGAAAGAGTAGTTGTCAAACAGCTAACTGATCATCTGCAGAGGAATGGCTTATTTGAAGCGTTTCAGTCAGGTTTCAGAGCTCATCACAGCACAGAAACAGCTTTAGTGAAGGTTACAAATGATCTTCTTATGGCCTCTGACAGTGGACTCATCTCTGTGCTTGTCCTGCTAGACCTCAGTGCTGCGTTCGATACTGTTGACCATAATATCCTATTAGAGCGATTAGAACATGCTGTAGGTATTACAGGTACTGCACTGCAGTGGTTTGTATCATATCTATCTAATAGACTCCAGTTTGTACATGTAAATGGAGAGTCCTCTTCAGACACTAAGGTCAATTATGGTGTTCCACAGGGTTCAGTGCTAGGACCAATTCTATTTACATTGTACATGCTTCCCTTAGGCAACATCATTAGAAGACATAGCATAAATTTTCACTGCTATGCAGATGACACGCAGCTCTATCTATCCATGAAGCCAGGTAACACACACCAATTAGTTAAACTGCAGGAATGTCTTAAAGACATAAAGACCTGGATGGCCGCTAACTTTCTGCTTCTTAATTCAGATAAAACTGAGGTTATTGTACTCGGCCCTGAAAATCTTAGAAATATGGTATCTAAGCAGATTCTTACTCTGGATGGCATTACCTTGGCCTCCAGTAACACTGTGAGAAACCTTGGAGTCATTTTTGACCAGGACATGTCCTTCAATGCACATATTAAACAAATATGTAAGACTGCTTTCTTCCATTTGCGCAACATCTCTAAAATTAGAAATATCCTGTCTCAGAGTGATGCTGAAAAACTAGTTCATGCATTTATTACTTCCAGGCTGGACTACTGTAATTCACTATTATCAGGAAGTCCTAAAAACTCGCTGAGAAGCCTTCAGCTAATCCAAAATGCTGCAGCAAGAGTACTGACAGGGACTAGAAAGAGAGAGCATATTTCTCCTGTTTTGGCTTCCCTTCATTGGCTTCCTGTTAAATCCAGAATTGAATTCAAAATCCTGCTCCTCACATACAAGGTCTTAAATAATCAGGCCCCATCTTATCTTAATGACCTTGTAGTACCATATCACCCTATTAGAGCACTTCGCTCTTGCACTGCAGGCCTACTTGTTGTTCCTAGAGTATTTAAAAGTAGAATGGGAGGCAGAGCCTTCAGTTTTCAGGCCCCTCTTCTGTGGAACCAACTTCCAGTTTGGATTCGGGAGACAGACACTATCTCTACTTTCAAGATTAGGCTTAAAACTTTCCTTTTTGCTAAAGCATATAGTTAGGGCTGGACCAGGTGACCCTGAATCCTCCCTTAGTTATGCTGCAATAGACGTAGGCTGCCGGGGATTCCCATGATGCATTGAGTTTTTCCCTTCCAGTCACCTTTCTCACTCACTATGTGCTAATAGACCTCTCTGCATCGAATCATATCTGTTATTAATCTCTGTCTCTCTTCCACAGCATGTCTTTCATCCTGTTTTCCTTCTTTCACCCCAACCGGTCGCAGCAGATGGCCGCCCCTCCCTGAGCCTGGTTCTGCCGGAGGTTTCTTCCTGTTAAAAGGGAGTTTTTCCTTCCCACTGTCGCCAAAGTGCTTGCTCATAGGGGGTCATATGATTGTTGGGTTTTTCTCTGTATTTATTATTGTGCTATCTACTGTACAATATAAAGCGCCTTGAGGCGACTTTTGTTGTGATTTGGCGCTATATAAATAAAATTGAATTGAATTGAATTGAATTTCTGAGAGACAAAGACCAAGCTCCTTTTTTGTGTAGCTGACAGCTGGTAACTGTGCAGGGGCGGATCTAGCAAAGCTTTTAGGGGGGGGGGGAGCTAGGGCATTAACAGAGAAAGGTGGACACAAAGATATACTTTTCTTTCTTACTCTCATATAAAATATTTAGCTTTTATTAAATAGTTATCTGAATCTCACAACCAAAGTTTGTATAATAATACACAGGATTGGCTGTAGACCATTGTTCATAATTCAGAACACTGTGTAAAAATAACAAAAAACAAAAAGTGAATGCATGTGTGAAAAGTGGTCTATAATGTAATGCTTCAAAGTGTGTTCATGCAAACATTGTCGGGTCTGCCGTGGTACAATGGGACTTCTGCTCATGAACCTGTGTGCACAGCGTCTGCAAATCGGCGCTGTACAAAGTAACTTCATCTTTACACAAAACTGTAAGCCGTCATCTGTGAAGCGTGAGCGGTGTTTGTTTTTACCATAGTTCATGGTGGAGAATGGCTGCTCTTCTGAGTTTTGCTCTCTGTAGCCGTATGAATGGCAAACTACAGTGATTAGCAGCGGCATAGGCACACATAAAATTTCTTCTGAAATTTTCGCTTTCTAGTTTGTTTTGTTCTTTTTACAGCCTCCCTTGTTGGCATGTCAGAGGATGCACAGAAGGGACTCTGTAGCCTGGTTTTAAAAAAACAAAGTGAACTGAAAGTTGAAATGCTCAAAGTAAAGTACAAGAGAATCCTCAGCCACCAACCACTCCTGGAAATGGACTCGGAGGAGGAAGACATTCCAGACGATGCCACTGAGAGTGATTTGAGCACTTCTGTGGAAGACTGATTGTGTCATCATTGATGTTATGTTTGGTAAAATAAAAAGTTAATCACATTTCTGTTTAATGTGATTTTTACAATGTCTGTTTTAGAAATTGCTTATCATCAACAGACATTTTACATGTTGAGTTGAAAAATGGAATTCCCTTGGTGCAGTTGTTTACCCTGAATCATTCTTTCCCATCTAATTTAATGACTAGTGTACATGTTCAGATACAATAACAATATTTAATTCATGGAATGCTTTCTGGGCTGCTCAAATTATCACAAAATTTAAAAGCACCAGGCAGCACACTCATAAGGAAATTTTTTGTTTAGTGTTTTGTCGAAGAAATCAACAAGTACAATTGAGATGTTTGCTGTAGTGGTGTGTTTTATTAAGAAGCATGCCAGCACACTGGTGAACTGACAGTCCCAGAATGCACCTGAGCCAGTGACTCGCCCCAGAGCAAATTAAATTGCTTATCTAGAAAGACAACCGTGATCAAAGAATAAGTAAAAGAGTAGGAAACAAAAGATAAGGGAAGGTACTGTGGGGTAGGAAAGAAAGGCCAGAGCCGTGCAAAATGACCTCCAGCAGGCCACAAATGTGCACATGTCTGCTTAAACGATCAGAAACTGACTCCATGAGGGTGGTATGAGGGCCCGACATCCACAGGTGGGGGTTGTGCTTACAGCCCAACACCGTGCAGGATGTTTGGCATTTGCCAGAGAACACCAAGTTTGGCAACTTTGCCTCTGGCACCCTGTGCTCCTCACAGATGAAAGCAGGTTCACACTGAGCACTTGTGACAGAGTCTGGAGAGGCCGTGGAGAACCTTCTGCTGCCTGCAACATCCTCCAGCATGACGGTTTGGCAGTGGGTCAGTAATGGTGTGGGGTGGCATTTCTTTGGGGGGCTGCACAGCCCTCCATGTGTTCGGCAGAGGTAGCCTGACTGCCATTAGGTACTGAGATGAGATCCTCAGACCCTTTGTGAGACCATATGCTGGTGCGGTTGGCCCCGGGTTCCTCCTAATGCAAGACAATGCTAGACCTCATGTGGCTGGAGTGTGTCAGCAGTTCCTGCAAGACGAAGGCATTGATGCTGTGGACTGGCCCGCCCATTCCCCAGACCTGAATCCAATGACGACATCTGGGACATCATGTCTCGCTCCATCCACCAACCGCACCACAAAATGTCCAGGAGTGGGCAGATGCTTTAGTCCTGGAGTCTGGGAGGAGATCCCCCAGGAGACCATCTGCCACTTCATCAGGAGCATGCCCAGGTGTTGTAGGGAGGTCATACAGGCATGTGGAGGCCACACAGACTACTGAGCCTCATTTTGATGCGTTTTAAGGACATTACATCAAACCTGATTAATGATTCTGTATTGCATTGATCAAGGAACCAACCCAATAGGAGCTAAAGGCATCCTCTTGACATTACTTAACTCAGTAAGTTTATACTGTGTTTAATGTGCATTTTCTTCATCAGTTTAGAACATAACATGTTAGTGCTCCCTGGTCCTTTTTGGAGAAAGGTCCTGAGACAGCAGGCAGCTATGCAGAACTCGTGTCAGCTGTGGTAATTAAGGATACTTTGATTTAATATTGATTTCATGACAACTATCCTCAGGCACATATTCCTGGATATATACAATGACCATACAATATATACAAGGGCCAGCTCTGTTCTGGGATGCCCTCTGGACCCAGTGGAGGTGGTGAGTGACAGGAGAATGGTGGCTAAGCTGTCATCCCTGTTGGACAACATCTCCCACCCCATGCATGAGACTGTGACAGCACTGAGCAGCTCCTTCAGTGGGAGACTGCGGCACCCACGGTGTGGGACGGAGAGATTTCGCAGGTCTTTCCTCCCCACTGCTGTCAGACTCCACAACAAAGACTTTAACTGATCAAACACACACATCCACAAATGTGCAAAAACACTAATGTGCAATAATCTTTTCTGGCATCGTTGTATTTTTACTCAGTTGTATATAGCATTTGTATTCTATTCTTATCTTATTGTATATTTTATTCTATTTTATTCTACTGTATATAGTATTTTATTTTATTCTATTCTGTACAGTTGTGTACTGTATTTATTCTTATTTTATTTTATTCTAATTTTTCCTTCATAACTTTTGCACTATCCACTTCCTGCTGTGACAAAACAAATTTCCCACGTGTGGGACTAATAAAGGTTATCTTATTCTTATTATGACATGAGTAAACTCCCATTTTAGAATCATTGCCTTCTTTGATCTGACTTATTGCCTCAAACTTTGGTCCAGTGTCCCCAAAAGTATAGAAAATCCATGACACTGGGTAAGAGGCCTTTATCATGGTATAAGTGAGAGAGTTTGGTGTAACAGTGGTTGAACATGCCAAATCAACCCACAACATACTGCCATTCCCCAGCTGTAACCTGCATATGCGTCAAACCAAAATCCAGTACCATAGCCATATGATAGACATACAGATGAGGTTAAAAGGGCTGTGTCATTTTGCCAGATAGCTTCATCCCAAAAAAGATAAACATTCTTCAAAAACAAAAGTTTGTGAATATTTGCTGTATTGCCAGGCCTAAACAAACCTGTTAAACAAATTATTGTCATAGATGCGAACCTATTGATTGAAACAGAATAATCCATTCAAGCCTCCATCATCATCCAAGATCACTGTTACTATTCAGATTATTTTATCTCTATTTTCCTCTAGAATCTTTTGAAAATCAGTATTTGATCAATAGACTTTTTAAAAGTTTATTTTGATCCTGTTGTTTACGTGTGTAATTACAATTTTATTGAAATTATGATAGGAAAACCCTTAATCAAATTGTATCTTTGGTATCTAATAATAATATTAACAATAATAATAATGTTACATATGCAATATGTACACAATAATAATGTGCAAACAAACAAGAAAAATAGCAAAAAATGTCAAAATATTTCTAATAATACCCTGTATATAAAAACCACATATGACCACAACTCCAAATGTGCAATTGTCACTGCATCTAAACATGACATATTACAAAAAGGTAGAAACATATAATATACAATATGTTCTGAAGCTGGTACTGGTGCAGTTAACTTTGCTTTAGGCTCCCATAGACAGTACTGCTGACCCTAATCACCTCATACAAGATGTTACTTACTTTATGTGCAGTGCAGTTTTACTTTAACTAGTCACTTCTATATTTGTGAGGATGTAGACAATAATGTTGGCTGATATGTAAACTATGAGATATCTCACAAAACGGGAGATATCGAGTGCTGGGAAGATATTATTGATCGATCAGATTCATGAATATTTAGGTATTTAAGCCACAATTAGAGAGTGAAACAGAGACTGACACTGGCTGAAATGTATAGTAAATATTTTATTTTGAACTTTTATGCTGAACTACAAACTGTGAACTGTGCGATCTCTGCGACCTGTGGTGCCTGGTTTACTGTGTGTAAAACTGCACAGCTTCCCATGTGTCATCCCACACTTTGCTGCTGTCAGGAGAAAAACATAACAAACAACAATGACAACCAGACACACACACAATATAGGATAATTTAGGTTGTGACATATGACAATTTTTTAGGATGAAATATCTTCTATATTCATGTCATGCTTTATACACCTTCATTGTAATCTAAATTAATCAAATCAAGTCAGAGAGTAATAATATATGGAGTAGACGTCAAGCAGGGCCACAGCAGCAGCCACGATCCATCGGAACCTGCTGGATGAGAGAGCACAGAAAGTCCAGGGAAGAAGTTTAGTTAGTAACATGCATGAACTGCATTACTGAGACATGTATGTTTACAGATGGTGAGGGAGAGGGGGAGATTTTTCAGTAAAAGGACATGTGACTGCATCTTCAACCAATACTGAGCCTGCATAACCCTGAAAGAGACAGACAGACAGAGAGCGCGAGAGAGAGAGAGGGGAGGGAACACTAACCCCCAGCAATCTGGTCCTATGACAGCATAACTAAGGGCTGACCTGAACCAGCCCTAACTATAAGCTCTATAAAGGGATAAAGTCTCATGCCTACTCTTCCTCACAGAAGAGGAGCTTGATAACTAAAAGCTCTGGCTCCCAATCTACTTTAGTCCAAATACATTAATTCAAATTGAGGTGATAACTATTTATCAACAATATGAATGTCTGTTCCCGTCCAACAAAGTTGTTACTACATACCATGATGAGCAGGGCTTCCACTTGACTTTAACTTCTTCTTTTTCCTGAAAAACATGATATAAACAAATGAATCGCTACCTTATCGTGGTGGAGGGGTTTGTGTGTCCCAGGGATCCCAGGGGCTATGTTGTCTGGGGGCTTTCGCCCCCTGGTAGGGTCTCCCATGGCAAATTGGTCCTGGGTGAGGGACCAGACAAAGAGCGATTCAGAAGACCCTTATGAAGAAAACATCGAGGGAACAGTTTACCCTGCCCGGGATAGGGTTACCGGGGCCCCGCCCTGGAGCCAGGCCCGGGGAGGGTGCCCGAGGGCAAGCGTCTGGTGGCCGGGCCTTAGTCCATGGGGCCCGGCCGGGCACAGCCCGAAGAGGAGACATGGGCCCATCCTCCCGCAGGCCCACCACCCACAGGAGGCGCCATAGGGGTCGGGTGCATTGTGTGCTGGGCGGCGGCCAGGAGCAGAGGCCCTGGCGGACTGATCCCCGGCTGCCAAGACTGGCAATAGGGACATGGAATGTCACCTCTCTGGTGGGGAAGGAGCCTGAGTTAGTGCGTGAGGTTGAGAGGTACCGGCTAGATATAGTCGGGCTCACCTCTACGCATGGCTTGGGCTCTGGAGCCAGTCTCCTAGAGAGGGGCTGGACTCTGTCTCAGTCTGGAGTTGCCCCTGGTGAGAGGCGGCAGGCTGGGGTGGGTATTCTAATATCCCCTCGGCTTGCTGCCGGTACGTTGGGGTTTTTCCCGGTGGATGAGAGGGTTTGTTCCCTGCGCCTTAGGGTCGGGAAAGGGTCCTGACTGCCATCTGCGCTTATGCGCCGAGTGGCAGTTCAGAGTACCCAGCCTTCTTAGAGTCCCTCGGGGGGGTGCTGGAAGGTGCCCCACCGGGAGACTCTGTTGTCCTACTGGGAGACTTCAATGCTCACGTGGGTAACAACAGCGAGACCTGGAGGGGCGTGATTGGGAGGAACGGCCTCCCTGATCTGAATCCGAGCGGTGTTTTGTTATTGGACTTCTCTGCAAATCACAGTTTGGCCATAACGAACACCTTGTTCGAACATAAGAGTGTCCATAAGTGCACGTGGCACCAGGACGCTCTAGGCCGCAGGTCGATGATCGATTTTGTAATCATATCACCAGACCTGCGACCATATGTTCTGGACACTCGGATAAAGAGAGGGGCTGAGCTGTCAACTGATCACCACCTGGTGGTGAGTTGGATCAGGTGGCAGGGGAGGACGCTGGACAGACCTGGTGCACCTAAACGCGTAGTGAGGGTGTGCTGGGAACGTCTAGCAGAGGCCCCAGTCTGCGAGATCTTCAACTCACACCTCCGGCAGAGCTTCAACAGCATTCCGAGGGAGACTGGGGACATTGAGTCCGAATGGACCATGTTCAGCGTCTCCATCGCCGAAGCTGCTGCATTGAGCTGCGGCCGCAAGGTGGTTGGTGCCTGCCGTGGTGGTAATCCCCGAACCAAATGGTGGACACCAGAGGTGAAGGGAGCCACCAAGCTGAAGAAGGAGTCCTATCGGGCTTGGTTAGCCTGTGGGACTCCGGAGGCAGCCGACAGGTATCGACAGGCCAAGCGGAATGCGGCTCGGGCAGTGGCTGAAGCAAAAACTCGGGTGTGGGAGGAGTTCGGAGAGGCCATGGAAAAAGACTTTCGGACTGCCTCGAAGAGATTCTGGCAAACCGTCAGGCGTCTCAGGAGGGGAAAGCGGTGCTCTACCTGCACTGTGTATAGTGCTGGCGGAGCGCTGCTGACGTCGACTGAGAAAATTGTCGGGCGGTGGAAGGAATACTTCGAGGACCTCCTTAATCCCACTGACACGTCTTCCGAGGAGGAAGCAGAGTCTGGGGATGAGGGGAATGACCCGCTAATTTCCGGGGGCGAGGTCACTGAGGCAGTTAAACAACTCCTTGGTGGCAGAGCCCCTGGTGTTGATGAGGTCCGCCCCGAGTTCCTGAAGGCTCTGGATGTTGTAGGGCTGTCCTGGTTGACACACCTCTACAATGTTGCGTGGAGATCAGGGGCAGTACCCCTGGACTGGCAGACCGGGGTGGTGGTCCCCATCTTTAAGAAGGGAGACCGGAGGGTGTGTTCCAACTACAGGGGGATCACACTCCTCAGCCTCCCTGGGAAAGTCTATGCCAGGGTGCTGGAAAGGAGAGTTCGTCCGTTAGTCGAACCTCGGATACAGGAGGAACAATGCGGTTTTCGTCCTGGTCGCGGAACACTGGACCAGCTCTTTATCCTCTCAAGGATACTTGAGGGTGCATGGGAGTTTGCCCAACCAGTCTACATGTGTTTTGTGACACACACACCAATTAGTTAAACTGCAGGAATGTCTTAAAGACATAAAGACCTGGATGGCCGCTAACTTTCTGCTTCTTAATTCAGATAAAACTGAGGTTATTGTACTCGGCCCTGAAAATCTTAGAAATATGGTATCTAAGCAGATTCTTACTCTGGATGGCATTACCTTGGCCTCCAGTAACACTGTGAGAAACCTTGGAGTCATTTTTGACCAGGACATGTCCTTCAACGCACATATTAAACAAATATGTAAGACTGCTTTCTTCCATTTGCGCAACATCTCTAAAATTAGAAATATCCTGTCTCAGAGTGATGCTGAAAAACTAGTTCATGCATTTATTACTTCCAGGCTGGACTACTGTAATTCACTATTATCAGGATGTCCTAAAAACTCGCTGAAAAGCCTTCAGCTAATCCAAAATGCTGCAGCAAGAGTACTGACAGGGACTAGAAAGAGAGAGCATATTTCTCCTGTTTTGGCTTCCCTTCATTGGCTTCCTGTTAAATCCAGAATTGAATTCAAAATCCTGCTCCTCACATACAAGGTCTTAAATAATCAGGCCCCATCTTATCTTAATGACCTTGTAGTACCATATCACCCTATTAGAGCACTTCGCTCTTGCACTGCAGGCCTACTTGTTGTTCCTAGAGTATTTAAAAGTAGAATGGGAGGCAGAGCCTTCAGTTTTCAGGCCCCTCTTCTGTGGAACCAACTTCCAGTTTGGATTCGGGAGACAGACACTATCTCTACTTTCAAGATTAGGCTTAAAACTTTCCTTTTTGCTAAAGCATATAGTTAGGGCTGGACCAGGTGACCCTGAATCCTCCCTTAGTTATGCTGCAATAGACGTAGGCTGCCGGGGATTCCCATGATGCATTGAGTTTTTCCCTTCCAGTCACCTTTCTCACTCACTATGTGCTAATAGACCTCTCTGCATCGAATCATATCTGTTATTAATCTCTGTCTCTCTTCCACAGCATGTCTTTCATCCTGTTTTCCTTCTTTCACCCCAACCGGTCGCAGCAGATGGCCGCCCCTCCCTGAGCCTGGTTCTGCCGGAGGTTTCTTCCTGTTAAAAGGGAGTTTTTCCTTCCCACTGTCGCCAAAGTGCTTGCTCATAGGGGGTCATATGATTGTTGGGTTTTTCTCTGTATTTATTATTGTGCTATCTACTGTACAATATAAAGCGCCTTGAGGCGACTTTTGTTGTGATTTGGCGCTATATAAATAAAATTGAATTGAATTGAATTGAATTGTGGACTTGCAGAAGGCATTCGACCGTGTCCCTCGGGGTGTCCTGTGGGAGGTGTTGCGGGAGTATGGGGTGTCTGGCCCATTGCTACGGGCCATTCGATCCCTATACAACCGTTGCAAGAGTTTGGTTCGCATTGCCGGCAATAAGTCGGACTTGTTCCCGGTGGGTGATGGGCTCCGCCAGGGCTGCCCTTTGTCACCGGTTCTGTTCATAATTTTTATGGACAGGATTTCTAGGCGCAGCCAAGTGGCGGAGGGCTTTCACTTCGGTGGCCTCAGAATCTCATCTCTGCTTTTTGCGGATGATGTGGTTCTGTTGGCTTCATCAGGTGAAGGCCTCCAGCTCGCACTGGAGCGGTTCGCAGCCGAGTGTGAAGCAGCGGGAATGAGGATCAGCACCTCCAAATCTGAGGCCATGGTTCTCAGCCGGAAAAGGGTGGAGTGCCCACTCCGGGTCGGGGATGAGTTCCTGCCCCAAGTGGAGGAGTTCAAGTATCTCGGGGTCTTGTTCGCGAGTGATGGGAGAAGGGAGCCGGAGATCGACAGACGGATTGGTGCTGCGGCTGCAGTGATGCGGACACTGCACCGGTCCGTCGTGGTGAAGAGGGAGCTGAGTGTGAAAGCGAAGCTCTCAATTTACCGGTCGATCTACGTCCCTACCCTCACCTATGGCCACGAGCTGTGGGTAGTGACCGAAAGAACGAGATCGCGGATACAAGCGGCAGAAATGAGCTTCCTCCGAAGGGTGGCTGGCCTCTCCCTTAGAGATAGGGTGAGAAGTTCGGCCATCCGGGAGGGGCTCAGAGTAGAGCCGCTGCTCCTCCACATCGAAAGGAGCCAGTTGAGGTGGTTCTAGCATCTGACAAGGATGCCTCCTGGGCGCCTCCTGGGTGAGGTGTTCCGGGCATGTCCCACCGGGAGGAGGCCCCGGGGCAGACCCAGGACACGCTGGAGAGATTATATCTCTCGGCTGGCCTGGGAACGCCTTGGTATTCCCCCGGATAAGCACGAGGAGGTGGCTGGGGAGAGGGAGGTCTGGGCTTCTCTGCTTAGGCTGCTGCCCCTGCGACCCGGCCTCGGATAAAGCGGATGAAGATGGATGGATGGATGGATGGAGACATGCAAGTTGCATACAAAAAGGAGCTTATAAACATTTGTGTACTATTGAATGGCTCGATATATTATACAATTAGTTTACAAAAACATAAGAACCACTACAATGCTTGTACTGCCAGCATCTAGTGCATGTCAGCAAAGCGACATTGCTTACATTGTGGCTAACAAGCAAATGAAGAATAAATTCCTCATTTAGAGCCTCTGGGTCTGGGACTGGTCCAGCATTGACAGTGTCAGCAGAGGATGGTCCAGCTGCTGGTGTAGAACTTTTAGCAGGAGGTGAAGCTTGTAATTCTGCAAAATTTTAAATATTAAATATTCATTAAAACGGGTTGAAAAAATGTACAGTACACATAAACACATAATAAGTAGCTATTTGCATGTTTTCAGTTAGGTTTTTACTAAAGTTACAACTTGTAAATATTGCCATCAAATAAGTTATCTCACACCCTCACTGACCCAAATCATTCAGTACAAGTGCCCTCTAGGGTAGTGTGACATCTGTAGTGCTTTTCTACATGGTACATTAATAAATTAATGAGTGTGACTATAAATCCAGATAGCTAATGACTTTTTTCCTCTGATGACACTACTTTCCTGACTTTGTAGTGCATAACATTTGACACTTCAACCTAGTACTGTGACTTAAGAGTTTTGTACAATGGTGATGCTAACTACCTCAGGGAGGTAATCAGGTAACCTCTTAAGAAGTATATAAGTTATTTAAGAATCTTGGTGTTCATATTGGTAACATTATATAACATTTGTTATACTAGAAAGTCTCGAAGAGAATTATCAGGTCTGGTTTTCGTGAAGATTTTTACAATTACATTTGTATATACATGAGTGTGAAAGACCATACTATACACACACACACACATACAAAATTGTTAAGGTGGGTAACACCAGAGGTTCAGTATGGCTAGCTTTGGTGATGTGAACGCCACATGGGGAGGTAATAAGGCATATATAACACTATTTTCATGTTAGCCACAGGACATGTAGGGCAGCTGTCACCTCACAGCAAGAAGGTTACTGGTCTGAACCTTGGCTGAATAATACAATAGAATAGAACAGAATAGAGTAGAGTAGAGTAGAGTAGAGTAGAATAGAATAGAATAGAATAGAATAGAATAGAATAGAATAGAATAGCTGGTGACTGTTAACTATCCTCATCCTCACCATCTTGTTTGTCTGTATGTACCCCGTGGTGATCTGCCTACTTATCTAGGGTGTACCATGAGTATCACCCAAAGACAGCTAGGATAGGCTACCTGATAAGGATACCTGGTTACAGATAATGGACAAAGCATATCTTACTTCTCAGAAGGTGTTTATAAAGTTTCCTCATCTTAATGAGGATGTCACGTGCAGCACCTTCCGCTGGTTCGATGTGAGTGATCACGTCCCCTACTATACGACCCTAACGGTCAAACTGTCCAAGAAACAGAATTGGCTGGTAGCCCAGGGCATGTAGTTTTGAAACCTGCAAGAACAACAAAGAAAAACATATGCAGCCAGTCTTTCATGTAAGCAAATTGATGTATAACAAACCTTTAAGTTTCACATCTTTGTTGTTTTATTGTTGTAGATAGTTAAAAAGTATTTATGGTGACCAAACCTGTAAATGTATCATAAAAATCCATCTTGAAATGTTTTGTCTCTCAGTTAATAGCCGATTAAATTAAAAATCAGAAGTAGCTTAAATAAAAATAGTTGAAGTTTTTTCTAGTTTGATGTCTTTAGTGTGATGATGTTATTCTGATGTGAATAACTTTTTCATATTTTATGTGTATATACATGTCTTGTTAGTTTCTTACTTCATGATATACAAGAAAACACTGACAACTGTGATGAATAAAGAATTGTCTAGCAGACCAACCACTTATTAGATCAGAACTTTTAAACTCACTCACAACTGGGCTGAAGTAACCACCCTGCTCGCATTTCTGTTTTTTTTTAACAGAGGCAGCCCAGTTGCTGTTTTTAAACTGTTCTTGTTTTTTTTCAATCCCTCCTTTACGTTCAGGCTGCCCAGGCATCCACTGCATGTCTTCCTGTTGCAGGTGTTTGGAGCCTGACAGGAAGGGCATGGTTTGGTTTTTCGCTTTGTCATTTCTGCAAATGAAAATGGAACATGTAGGGATTATTTCAGGTCTGTTTTGGTGAAATGATTACAAAAATAATTTCTGACCAAAGAAATAACTAATATTACGAGGCAGTATTACACCATATTTAGAAAAAAAATCAATTACGAGATTAAAGTCGTTAATATTGAGTTAATTACTAGAATAGGGTTAAAAAAAACTGAATTAATTACAGAAAAGATACATTGCTAAAATAGAGCAGTACTAAGATTAGCTGGGTGGCCAAGCTAGTGTTTTACACATGAGAATACATTACAAAAGAAAAAATTAAATAAACTTTTGCAGAAGTAGTTCTCTTGGTACACAGACTGCTCTGTGAAGACATTTCAAGTTTAATATCAGCTGATTAATATTTCAGTGAACATGCAAATTACCCACAGTTTATCACAACTTACTTAGCTAGGATCTGCCTCATGTCGAGTCGAAAAATTCGCTGCAGGACCTTGACTTGAAAGATACATTTACTACGACTCCCAAGATGCATTGCATTAAAAACCATCCAATCGCCTTGCTTAAGATCTGTTGACATGTCGCTAAAGGCGCACTGTAGATAAATATTGCAATTTGTAAAAAAAAAAATTAAATTAAATAAAAAAAATAAAATTTGCAATTTGTAATTACATAATTAAACACTGGACCAGTTTACTTTCGTATTATGATGATAATTATTGCTGGTTATTATTTTAGAATAAATAAAGGAATAACGGGTAGCACCAAGCGGTTGATTATCTTTATTTCCATAGCAACGGCGGTTGAGGATTATGGATAGTGTGCAGTTACGGGATTAGTGCACCGTTAGCGTAAATTAGTCTGATTGGTTGGAGCCGAGCGCATCCCAAACTAACAGGAGTGGTGAATGAATCTATAAATGTGTTTTACGTGTGAAATGAAAATAATAAACCTTACAAAGGATTATGTACGTTAAATCAGCGCACTTTCAGATCGTGAATCACTTTGGAAAACACCGTGTGATGGCCACAGCATGAAGCGATTTTATTGTTGAATTATCAGTGATACTTTCATTTGTTTTTGTTGAGAAATGTTAACGATGTCATTAAAAGAAAGCCTTAAATTAGGGAGAAAAACACGTCCGGGGAGAGGGTGCTTGGTTCTCCAGTTAGATTGTACTTCACGGCGTCATGTTTCGCCGTGACGGGGTTATTATTGGAGTAAATGGATGGCTGGAGCCTCTGCTTGAAGCGCCTCTTATCGCTGCGAGCGGGTTTATATTGGAATGAAATGACAACCCACAACGTTTCATAAAAACGTGGAAGGGTACCTTTTGCGTCAGCATGAGAAGTTTAGGGACGCGACAAATCGTCAGTATTTTACGAGTCGGGAGTGAGAACCGGTTGTCTGTGATGGGGTGAATTTAAGTGCTAAAAGTTGTGAATCAAAATTAAATGTGTACATTTCACAGTTTGAGCACACAAAAACTGTGGAAAAATGTTGAGTTTGACAAAGTCGAGCCGAAAGCCACCTCAGAAAGTTCAGGCCGAAGAATAAAGGTTCTCAGGACAAATATTGAGTTTCATAGTAATTAGAAGTGGACAAACTCTTTTGTCTTATACTGTATTTCCATGTATGTTTGCATATTTTAATGAATCACTGCAACTATTTCCCGTTTCCCAGGCAAAAACAAATAAATTGGTTCAAGACATTTACATTTTTCCATGCAAAATATGTTTTTAAAACTTACCTCTATTTTTATAACTACCTTAAACCCTCAAGTCATGCAGGATTTGGCACGACCCAGAGCTGTGCAATCAAAAGGGGAATTTATTTACAACACCGCATTAGATATACATATAAACAGTGATCAAGGAGAGCGTTGCAGGGTGTAACGTGCGGTGGAGATGAAGCCAGCCGCGGAGGTGTGCAGGTGGATAGCGAATGAGCAACAGCTTCTGACTTTCCAAAAGTACTCATTTATTTACAATATCAAAAATAAAAGTGTCACCTCTACCACACATTACTAACGAGCACACTAGTCCGCGTACACACGGGAGCATCCATTACAGGGAGAGTACGAAGAAGAACAAAAAGGGGGTGACACACCAGTCATGAGACAGAAGGCGCCGCCATGTGGTGATACACTGCATTACAACAGCAACTGTTACATAGTCCCCCCTGGTGAGAAAAAGGCTGTCCTCAGCCGTACACAGCTGAAAAAGCACACACCACACCTAACAGAACCCTATACATAGAGGTTATAGTTAAGATCGGCACACACACAGGGCAAAAGACCATTTAAAAATGAATCTGGGGAAAATAGGATGAATATGTACAGTGGAAAATCAGTTTTCTTTTTTTTAGTAAATGTCAAGAATGAACCTTAACGCACTAAAGAGCCATAAAACTGGATTAAGTAGAGCAAACAGAAACATCTACATATCATGACTCAAAATAGAAATGCAACAAGATAGCATCAAACAGGTTTAACCAAAACATTTCACTTCAGATCAAGCCTGGTTGTGTGAAAATCATTAGTCCATCTTTTGTTGTTCCAGCCAGACGTAATTCTGGGGCAACATCTGGGCCTGAGATTGTAATGTCCACCAGCAGCTGGGTGCTGAACAGATCTGGGTGAAAGACTGTCTGAAACAGCGCCCACACCAGAAGAAGAGTCAATGTCCGGTAAATCAAAGGGGAATGGCTCAGAGTCAATGTCAGTGACAGCAGGGGGGCCAGGGTGGGCCTGAGACTCAGAGTTCCCTGTGATCTCTCTCCCAGCAGGAGATGAAACAGAATGTTCTTTGGAAGTGAGAGAGTCCCAGGTATGGAACGGTTGCATGTTTACAACATGATAAACACCTGCATCCACACCGGAGTCCACCCAAGCGAGCCTGTAATTAACATCACTGAGTCTCTGAGATACACACAATGGTCCCTCAAACAGTGGTGCAAGTTTAGCAGTAAAGTTAGACTGAGTGTCTGACCTGGGGTGCGTCTTAACTCTCACAAGGTCACCAACACAAAACGTGGCATGTCGATGTCTCAAGTCATAGTAATGTTTTTGTCTGTCATGGCTATAGTCCAGAGCTGCTTTGGCGTGGTCGTGAGCTTCCTGTAGGGAGGCTCTCAGAGTCTCAGGGTAAGGTACACCCGGTTCATCAACACCTGCTGTAGAAGGCTGAGTGATAAGGTCAAGCGGGGTGTCTAACTCACGACCATAAAGCATCATGGCAGGAGTCATACCTGTACTGTCATGGGGGGTGGTACGCAGAGCAAAGCAAATCTGAGGGAGAAACTTGTCCCATGATGTGTGTTTATCACCTACATAAGCGCGGATTGCAGTTTTCAGAGTCCAGTTGACACGTTCAGTAGCATTCGTCTGAGGGTGATAAGCCGTAGTTAGTCTGTGCACCGACCCTAAGGCAGAAACAACATGTTCAAAAAGCTCACTCACAAAAGGAGACCCTCTGTCAGAAATCAGGTAAGTGGGTGTACCATGTCTAGCAAAAATGTCAGTGACAAATTTACCAGCTGCTACCTGAGATGTAGCTTCTTTGACAGCACTGGCTTCGACCCATTTAGTCAAATAGTCAACAAACATGATCAAATATGCATTACCAGCGGGGGTGCGGGGCAGTGGTCCAACAAAATCCACACCAACATACTCCCAGGGTTTCTGGGGGACAATGGGAACCATAAGACCGGCTGCTTTTTTCTGACTTGGCTCAGTGAGTTGGCACACTGAGCATGAAGTCACATAGCACTTCACATCAGCAGCCATCTTGGGCCAAAAGAACCTAAAGCGCAGTCTAGCCAGTGTCTTAGAAACACCCAAGTGACCTGCTGTGGGGTGGTCGTGGTAATAGTCCAGCAAGGTGCCTCTCATGGAAGTAGGGGTGAACAGTTTCAGCTCTTTCAAAGGGTGCAAAGCACATGTGGACTTGGGGTCTCTGTAATACAAAAGAGAGTCATACACAACATACTGCAACAAGGTGGCACTGTCTGAGCTGTTCAGAGAGTCTGCTTCAATGTCTCTGAGGAGTGGACCTGTGACGTGATCATCCAGCTGCAGCTGTCTCAATTGTGAACGGTCAGCCAGAATGACGGGGGGCAGAGTATGAATGTCCAGGCTGCCCATGACAGCATGATCTGGTAAAAGATCTGTCGGCCTGTCAGAGGTCAGAGGCAAAGGGTGGTGTGACAGTGCGTCGGGAACTTTGGTTTGTGCACCAGGTTTGTGCACTATTGTGAAATCAAAGTCCTGCAAACGAAGTGACCAGCGGGCGAGTCGGCCCGTTGGGTTTTGACGAGACATGAGCCACCTGAGACTGTTGTGGTCAGTGAAGATAGTAACATGAACACCTTCAACGTATGGGCGGAAGTGTTCCAGGGCCCATATCACAGCAAGGCACTCCTTCTCCGAAGTGCAGTAGGGGAGTTCAGCTTTGTGAAGGGAGCGACTAGCAAAAGCCACAACATACTCACGACTCTTGTCATCCTTTTGCATCAATGCTGCCCCAAGACCAATGTCACATGCATCAGCGTGAATGGAAAAGGGACGGTCGAAGTCCGGAAATGACAGGATCGGGGCTGATGTGACATGGTCTTTCAAACTGTCCATGGCTCTTTGACAGCTGTCGTCCCAGTGGAAAGCATTGTCCTTTCTGGTGATGGCGTGAAGAGGTTCAGCATGGCGGGCATAATTCTGAATGAAGCGCCGATAATATCCAGTCAAGCCAAGGAACTGACGGACGTGTTTCACCGAGGTTGGGGTATCAAACTCCTTGACCGCCTTTACTTTGTCTGGATCGGGTTTAACACCTGATGATGTGATGCGGTACCCGAGAAAGGTGAATTCATCCAGGCAGAATTGACACTTTTTGAGCTTCAAGGACAAGCCAGCAGCCTGGAGTCTGCCCAGCACCTCCTCAAGATCCACCAAGTGCTGTTCAAAGGTAGGTGAGGCAATAACAATGTCATCCAGGTAGACTGCGCACGTTTTGTAAATGAGGCCAGCAAGCACAGAGTTCATGAACCTCTGAAAAGTTGCAGGTGCGTTGCAGAGCCCAAAGGGCAGCACCCGGAACTGGAAGAGACCACAGTGAGAGATGAAGGCAGTTTTAGGCTTGGAGTCTTCTGCTACAGCAACCTGCCAATAGCCTTGCACTAAGTCCAATGTTGTGACAAACTTTCCCCGTGCCAGAAAGTCCAAAGACTCATCCACACGAGGCAGGGGATAAGAGTCTTTTCGGGTAACTTGGTTGAGCCCGCGAGAGTCCACACAAAACCTTGAAAGTCCACACAAAACCTTGGTTCCGCGGCCGCTCTATTGACAATGACCACAGGAGCTGCCCAAGGGCTTGTGGAAGGTTCAATGATGTTGTCCTTCAACATTTGTTGCACTTGTTCTTCAATCACACGTTTCTTAGCAGGTGACGTGCGATAGGGTGGGAGATTGACAGGTGTTGCATTGCCAGTCTCTATGGCGTGCTCAGTGAGAGCCGTTCGACCAAGATGACCATCAAACAAGGAGCTAAACTTGCTGAGCAGATTGAGTAAAGCATCCTTGTCGCTCTCTGAGAGACTTGCTTCAGACAGTTTGGCTGTTAAGTCTGAGCGAATCAAGTCCAAAGACATCAGTGTTCCAGGCGAATGCGAGTAATCATTTGGAAGGTCCTCTTCATCGTCTGCGAGTGGGCAGGGGATGTCCTCAATGCAGACTGTTCTAGTGGGAATGTGAATAGAAACAGAAGCTCTTGCCATAAAATCCATTCCCAGAATGAAAGGAGAAGACAAATCTGGTATTATTGCAAAACGCTGGTAAAAGTTCTTGTTCATGAATCCAATATTGAGCCAAATAACACCCTCAGGGATGCAGGGAGCATTATTGGCGAGGTTAACTGCAGGAACATTCCACTCACTTGTGTTTCTAGGGTAAGAGTCATTTACTTGAATGAGATCTGGTCGTACAGCTGAGAGGGAAGCGCCCATGTCGAGGGTAGCATCCACAGATGAAGCATTGAAGTTCACTTTCGTTCTTAGTGGGGTATTCCAGTGGACTTGTGAAAAATTGTCTTCCAAGTGTCCAAGACTGTGTCCACCCTGCAGTGAATGGGGCATGTGAGGCTCCGTTAGTAACTGGGGGAAGGCTGGCCTCTGTGAAATGTCCTCCCCCCCGTGGAGTTTCCCGACTGCTTGTATTGCAGCTGGGATGCAGTGCTGCTTAATTCCAACCTTTCGTGGCCTGGGTCAGAGGGGCCAGGCGCCGGCAATGGCTGGACCGGGCCATGCCTAGCGGAGTTTGAGGGTCGTTGTGGCAAATGAGGTTGGGTGTTACAGTTTGGGCAGGTGCGTGTAGTGAACCCTGGCTGAGAGCATTTGAAGCAGTAAGGTTCAGGCTTATAGTTTCTTTGCCACACGAAGGAGGCTGTGGTCTATGCGGTCCAAGCACTGAGTGAAGCTCATGAGCACGCAGCAGCAGGTCCATTACAGAAGTGACATTAGCGCCATACAGGGCAACTCTGTATTTTTCAAGAGCATGTTTACTAATTAGGTCGATTCTGTCTTCTTCAGGTGGAGGGCTCTTCAGTTTATCAAACTCACTCAACATGTGGGCAACAAAGGTTGGGAGTGGTTCGTCCTGAGCCTGAACACGATCCAATATCCCTCTCAGGATGCGTTCTTGGCTGTCGGAGGGCAGAAAAACTGTCTTAAACAGCTGACAGAATTGAGCCCATGACGTGATGTGGGAGCTCAATGCCTTGAACCATTTCCCGGGCTCTTTTGCAAGAAAGTGTGGCAGTTCGTTTAGCAATTGCCCATCAGTTAGGTTCAATGAGGCTTTGTATGTGCCAACTGTATTTAACCAGTCCTCAGGTTGCACTTTGTCATCCCCAGCATACACAGGAGGCTCCAGTTTGGCATGATGTAAAGCTGCCGCAATCACTCTGGAAGTGCTGCTGAGCTCGAGTGAGTGAGATGGGAGGAAAGGATTTGTAGGTTGAAATGGGTTGCTGGGCAGGAACGGATTGGTACTGTTGGTGGGTTCAGTTTTGTCCCTCGCAGGAACATGAGGGGTCGATGTGGCCATCGGGAAAACAGGAGACTGTGGGACTGCAGGAGGGGGAGAGTTCCCCGTTGTGAGTTGGTCCCACTGCTTCAGTAAACTCTGCTGTATGTTCAGTGAGTCACGTAAACAGTCACTAAGCCTATTCACCTCAGTTCTTAATTCCACCACTTGTTGGCTAAGGCTAGGAGTTACATTGTCAACTATCTGGCACACTGGTAATGAGGTAAGTTCCATGTCTGAGTCAGAGTCATCTGGGTAGTGTGCCATTGCGATTTCAAAAAAATTAAGCCGCTCCAGCGCACAGCACAGTCATTTATATCACAGTAAAAGAGTCAGTTAGGTCAGACTACAAAGACAAAACTGCAAAAATGCCGTTCAAGACTAAATTTGGAAAAACCACATATGAAAACGTCACCCAACAACTAAAATTAGACTGAAGTGATCACAACCATGTTATTACAATAGCATGTCTGCAACACTAGAGCTCAATGCAAGATTAGTTTTAAATCATTTCATTATACTGAGCCGAAGACCAGCACTAACAGTTGTAGTCGGCCAAGTTATCACTTACACGTGCTACAGTCCGTCTAGTCTCAGCAGAGGGAAAGAGGAATGAAAAGCCAGCAGAAACGTTCATTTCCAGGCTCCCCACAGAAGAATTAATCCTTAGAAGACGAAAACAACAGCATGTCCGAATAACAGATCCACAGAGTCCATTCGCGACGCGGAGTCAGCTTCTCTCTTTTTCTTTTTTCCAAGCAGAGCAGCGGCACACCGCGGTATCCAGAAATTAGTCGGGTCCCACCTGAGCTGAGGCTGCGGCCACGGCTGGGGAAAACGTCCGAGCGTCCGCAAAAGTGAGAAGATTTCCGAGACAGTTCACGTGCTAGAAGAGAAGAATCCCCGGCGGGATACAAAAATCGTCTGAGGTCCAAGGGAAAAAGTTCGGGCGCCAGTTGTAACATGCGGTGGAGATGAAGCCAGCCGCGGAGGTGTGCAGGTGGATAGCGAATGAGCAACAGCTTCTGACTTTCCAAAAGTACTCATTTATTTACAATATCAAAAATAAAAGTGTCACCTCTACCACACATTACTAACGAGCACACTAGTCCGCGTACACACGGGAGCATCCATTACAGGGAGAGTACGAAGAAGAACAAAAAGGGGGTGACACAGCAGTCATGAGACAGAAGGCGCCGCCATGTGGTGATACACTGCATTACAACAGCAACTGTTACAAGGGCTGGGGGGTTACACGCACACACTCCTCTTTGTACAGTCCGTCACACAAGCACACACAAATGTTCAGAGTTAGGCAATGTCACACATACTGAACTTAGAACTTAGTGAACTTTGCTCTCTTTCCTTTCTCTCTGTGTAAAATACAGTAGCTGAACCTTTCGCTAGCAGATACGCAGTGTGACAAGCTGCATAACAACAGTTGTGTGTTTGTTGAGCTGGTAGAAACATTGCTCACAAAAAATAATGCTCACTTTATATTCACCCTTCTTCTGTAGGACTAGTGACCACAAATTAAGGACATCAAAAAAACACCGTCCCACTGTAACCTGTGACTATGGCAAACAGTCTTGCCTCCTTTATATCTTTTTATGTGATTAATGTGCCAACAGTATTGTCTTTCATGCATTATTGTTTACATTCAAATTGGTTTGATGTTTGAAGACCCAGAGTGAAAAATAAGTAAGTCTCCTCAAATGTCTTTAAACCAAATGTAATGAGCCTATTTTGAAAATGTAAGGAGTAGAAAGTACAGATATCTGTTTAAAAATGTAGGGACTAAAGTAAAAAGTAAAGTAGAGATATCTCAAAATTGTACTTAAGTACAGTAACAAAGTATTTGTTCTTTCTTACTTCCCACCTCTGCTAATAAAATTGTCTTAAGGAAGCAGGACTGATTTTAAAAGTATTGTCTCAGCACAGAATTCCATGTCAAACCTGTATGTGTGACTCACAGGTGCTTCCAGGTGGCTAGAGTCTTTCCCAGCTACCACTGGACAAGACACAAGGTATGCCTGGACCCTGTCTGCCACAGGGCTGGACGCTGGTTTAGCTCACTGTGTTGAGCGAGCGCCCACATGCCGTATGGCTGAGAGCAGCACCCCCAGGCTTGAGTTGGACCCACGGCCCGTTGCTACATGTCTTCTCCTCTGTCTCCCTCTGCTTTCCTGTCAGTTCTTCACTGTCCCTATCAATAAAGGCCAAAAAAATGTTATTAAATTAAAATAAGGTCTGCCACAGGGCTGACACAGAGAGACAGAGAACCATTCACACTAACATTCATGCCTACAGGCGGTTTAGGCTCACCAATCAACCTAACCCCACTAAGTTCCTATCTTTGGATTATGGGAGTAACCTGGAGAAAGTAGTGGGTGGCCAATGAGAGCCTCTTTACTGGGAGGCAAAGTTGTGAGGCAGACATGTTAACCATTATTCCACCGTGCTGGCCTAAACATCAGTCCATTAATTTTAAAAATATACTGAGTTAAAAAGGCAAGCCATCAGGGCACGTCTCCTCTCCCTTATCTTAGTCCGGATCTTCTCTCCCAGATCCACCTGCGTAGTTGCACTGCTTCATCTTTGGGCTGAAGGTAAATTATGCCAGCAACAACTGTGACTACCACCTGATCTATTTTCCTCTTTTCTGATGTGTTATTCTCAATTATATACTCAACTTTATTATCACTTGATTATTTCCCACCATTGGCCCTTTTTACAGGCACACATCTTGCTATAGTAAATATAAAGTAATTAGAAAGTATTTTAACTTGTATTTATACAACTTGTATTTACCTGATGAAGACCCTGGAGCGGTTGGTCCTGGCTCAGCTTCGGCGCCTGGTGAGCTCATCACTGGACCCACTTCAGTTTGCCTACCAGCCTGGGATTGGAGCGGATGATGCCGTCATTCACCTCCTACATCGTTCCATTGCTCACCTGGAGACCACTGGGAGCACTGTGAGAATCATGTTCTTTGATTTTTCCAGTGCCTTCAAGACTATTCTTCCCTCGGTTCTGAAGGACAAGCTGGAGAACTCAGGAGTGGACCATCACCTCACTACCTGGATTTTGGACTACCTCACCGACCGACCACAGTATGTGAGGACTCAGGGCTGTGTGTCGGACAGGGCTGTCTGCCGTACAGGGGCCCCACAGGGAACGGTTCTGGCTCCGTTCCTCTTCACCATCTACACTGCAGACTTCTCCCACAACTCCACCCAGTGCTTCCTGCAGAAGTTCTCTGATGACTCTGCAATAGTCGGCCTCATCACTGATGGGGACGACAAGGAGTACAGAGGACTAACCCAAGACTTTGTGGACTGGTGCCAGCTGAACTACCTCCAGATCAACACCAGTAAAACCAAGGAGCTGGTGGTAGACTTCCGCAGGCACAAACATCCTCCACTGCAACCACTGAACATCCAAGGTATGGACATTGAGGCTGTGGACAGCTACAGGTACCTTGGTGTTCATCTGAACAACAAACTGGACTGGACTCATAACTCAGATGCCCTCTACAGGAAAGGGCAGAGCAGGCTGTACCTGCTGCGGAGACTCAGGTCGTTTGAAGTGGAGGGCCCACTCCTGAAGACCTTCTATGACTCTGTGGTGGCCTCAGCCATCTTTTACGGTCTGCTGGGGTGGCAACATCTCTGCCGGGGACAGGAAGAGACTGAACAGGCTGATTAGAAGGGCCAGCTCTGTTCTAGGATGCCCTCTGGACCCAGTGGAGGTGGTGAGTGACAGGAGAATGGTGGCTAAGCTGTCATCCCTGTTGGACAACATCTCCCACCCCATGCAGGAGACTGTGACAGCACTGAGCAGCTCCTTCAGTGGCTGTGGCACCCACGGTGTGGGACGGAGAGATTTCGCAGGTCTTTCCTCCCCACTGCTGTCAGACTCCACAATAAAGACTTCAACTGATCAAACACACACATCCACACATGTGCAATAATATTAAGTGCAATATTCTTTTTTTGACATAGTTGCATTTTTACTCAGTTCTATAAAGGAATTGCATTCTATTTTTATCCTATTGTATATTTTATTCTATTTATTCTACTGTATATAGTATTTTATTTTATTCTATTCTGTACAGTTGTGTACAGTATTTTATTCTTATTGTATTCTAATTTTGCTATATAACTTTTGCACTGTCCACTTCCTGCTGTGACAAAACAAATTTCCCACATGTGGGACTAATAAAGGTTATCTTATCTTATTTATTTACTTGTACTTTTTCACTGATAACAAGCACTGTCTAGTCTAGTGAATGTAAAATTGTGATCAACATAAAAAATGTAGAGTACTGTATGTGAGCTGGCTGAGCCAGCGATATCATTAAGTACATTATTGTTCCAATTGTAGAAAATCCCCACTGTGTTCTACAAGACCGCGCTGGCACGGCTGGCAGCCTTAATCCAATTTCCCTCGGGATGAATAAAGTATGATCAATCAATCAATCAATCAATCAATAGCAATAGAATAGAATAGTTGGTTATTGTCATTGTACGAAGAAATTTCAGGTGCTCCACACCAACTGTGAGGCTATAAAATATAAATAGTAAGATAGCAAGAATAATATTAAACAGGATATATACATAAAAAAATATAAACATAAGAGATATATATAGACGGGAGGAATATATACAAAATAAGAGAAATATAAACAAAAGAAGACAAAGGCACACATTAGAAGAACAGGTTAGAAAGTCCTTGGAATAAGTGGAAAAGGACTTGGTCTGAGTGTAGAGACCGTGTGTGAGTGGCCTCAGTGATGATGGTTACATTTCTTCAGCTTGCTGTAAAGTGTTGTATAGCTTTAATTTGGACAGTGATGCATAATTGTATTAATTTTTCTATCATATCCCGAAGACACAAAGCCACTCCACCAACTGTTCCATAGAAGTTTTGAGTGGGTCACTTAGCCATCAATGCTCAGTAAATTCATCAGCAAGGGTAGTGATTTACTCTAATGCTCGAATCACAGTGCCATCAGGTGCAGGGATGAATGAGCAACAACTAGCCTCGAACATCCTGCATAAGCCACCCTTTGCTGCCAGAAACATTATCTAATGCCATTCTATTCTGCTAAGTCATCAGAGAAGTTGCATGTAGCTGTTCAGAGAGCCCCTTCACTAGATCCCGAGGGTGATTCAGTAATCTCTGTTGATTGTAATAAAGAAAATTAATCTAATCTACAATTTTTTTCTTTTAAATTGTCAGTCACCAAAAACTGACTGACTGATGAGAAGTGGGCTACTGGAACAAGAAGGTGTCGGTGGGCAAGAGACAAAAATAGCGCACCGTTGGAGTGCTACTACGCAAGTAACCCCAGCAGAAGGGGTTACATGAATATGATGAGTGACCTATGGAATCTTCGATATCCAACATCCACACTGACACTGGTAATCGGAGCAATCGGTGCAGTGACACCCAAGCTGGGCAAGTGGCTCCAGCAGATCCAACATTGGATATCTCTGTCCACAAGAGCAATCCTAGGAACAGCTAAGATACTACACAGGACTTAAGCTCCCAGGCCTCTGGTAGAGGACCTGAACTTGGAGGACAGACCGCCTGCAGGGGAGAGCAGGGAATTATATAATATGTGTACAAGCAGAGTCATTTGTGCTGGGCCCTGTAATTACTGAATGAATGTTTGATACCTCTGCTTCTATTCATTACACACATTTTAACAATAATAACTTAATCACCATAATTCCAAGTGTAATCAAATTAATATTGTATATTATTTATATTTTTATTTAATCATTATATAAACAATGCACAAATATCTTATTTGAATAATTGCTGTCATATAGATGAGAGAAAGTGAGGATAAAACACAGAATGAGCTCCACTGACTCATCTCAGCAGAGAGAGGGAGGCCAACACTGTGCTGTAAACTTATAGTGTAGTTTTCAGCTCTGACGCAGTCTGCTTTCTAGGTTTCTTTCCTCATGTTCAACAGTTAAAACTGTTACATAATTCGCCACCACAAAGAATATAAATTGATTTATTGTGAATAAGATGACCAAAACAGAATTAGAGTTTTACACAAAAGCATTGAATGTTTACCTGTTTCACAAAGCCCTGCTTTGCCCATTACTCATAGAATAAAATAGAATAGAATAAACCTTTATTATCCCACGAATGAGAAATTTGGGTGTTACACAGCTCTTGTAGCAAGGGGAATATAGAAGGAAGAAACAAAGTGGTCCTTTATACATAAGCAACTGAAATTTGTATATGCAGATAACAATGTACAGAAATATGTATAAAAATTGTACAGAGATATGCACACAAGTGTGTGTGGGGGGTGGGGTGAATGATTCTGGTGAAATGTACAGTGAACAAACAAGCTGATGAGTGAGATAACCATGTTAAACTGTGTTATAGAGTCTGACAGCTGCTGGTAAGAATGACCTGCGGTAGTGCTCCTTCCTACACTGCCTACATGCCTAATTAGGTATGGAGAAAAAGGACATTTACAGAGAAATACTCGGTAATTAATCGTTCAGGACATCGCGTGGGTCTATGTACACTGTTTTTGTTGTCACGTACATTTTGCACTTACAACACTTCAGATGGTCATCATCCCTCCTGCCCTTTGTCCTTTCTGTGCAATCCCCTGCCCAGTGTTCACATCTGCCACAGTTGTAGCAGCTTCCAGCCCTATCCTTGGTTTGGCCAGGCCTGTCTCTACGCCTGGTAGAAATGAAATAGTTGTCTTGGCAAAGTGGTCTGTATTGTTACTTAGCACACAGTGCAGGATGGTGGCTATATTGACTGCAGACAACTTTCTGCTAGGAGTAGAGATTGTTGTGGAAGAAAAAGATGCAATGGGGAAATAGGTGTTGTCACAGTCCTGGGTCATGTGACCCAGTGTTTTGAGTTTCCCTGTATTTAGATATTCATTGTTTATGTTTAAGTTCCTTTAGTCATCTTAAGCTCCGTTGTTCAGTTATAGTTCTTTGTTTATTAGATCCCTTCCTCCGGTCCATTCGCACCAAAACCTCTCGCCATAAGAACAGTTTCTTCCCCTCTGCTGTTGGACTCATGAACAATAACCATATGACTGTTCCCACCACTAACACATGACCCTACGCTGTGTTTACTGCATCATTCCATGTTTGGCACTGATCACCACCTGCACTCATGTATATATCTATCTACTTAGCACTTTTAATTCTTATTTTTATGTCTATTTAAGCGTTATATGACAGTATGTTTGCACTAAGCACCGCAGCAATTTCCTAATGTTGTAAACCTGCTCAACATTTGGCAATAAAAACCCTTTCTGATTTCTGATTCTGATTCTTTATTTCATCACCACCATGTTTAAGTCTCCTCTAACCTGTCACGTGTCATGTCTGCGTGTCCTGTGTTGTCAAGCTCATGTCATGCCTGTGTTCCATTGTTCCTGTTTTATTTTGAAAGTCATGTTTCTATGTTCATCGTGTTTGGTGTTACTTTTCCCTATGGTGTCATTCCAGTCAGCTGGTTTGCCCATGTGTTTCCATTTCCCCTGATCACCACCGGTGTGTATTTAGTCTGTTTTCTTTCAGTCTTTGTCAGGTCGTCTGTTTGGTTTCATGTCCAGCCACATCATGTCTCAGAGTTCTTACTAATCAGGATCAGGTTCATGTTCAGTTTATTTCATAGTTCCATAGTCACATGTACCTGTTCAGTTCCATGTCCATGTCTCTTGTTGCAGTTTTCATACTTATTTAGTTTTCTCACAGTTCGCTCTTGGTTTGTTTTTGTGTTCACATTTTGTCAAGCCAAATAAACGGCTTGCCTTTTGTTTAATCTCAGTTCCATCTCCTACTGTGTCTGCATTCGTGTCTCAGTATTCACTCAAAACGTATTCACTGTCATGGTCGGCTCCCGTTGACCATGACAGGTGTTTGTTCCTCTGTTATTAAGAGGGTTGCTGATGGCTGTTCTCTGCAACAGTATGGGGCAGGATGTAGACTTAGGCCTGGAGGGGGCTTGGGTAATCATCTTGCAGCCTCGCATAGATTTTTCTCTCTATTTTAGTTTGCTCATGTTTTTCAGCTTTTTCTAATTACATGTGCACATCCACATTTATCTAACTTGCTCTCACTTTTGCTGCTTTATCCTTTATTTTTCCCACTGTTTACATTTCCAATCATCTGTCTCCTCAAACCTGAACTGTGTTTGCCATAAGGGAAGAAGCACAACTGCCCCCCTCAACCATTTTTTCTGTAATTTTATTTTTGTTTTAGTTTATTTTAGTTTTATTTTTTTGTCTACTTTTGAGTCACCACACTATTTCATCTTCTGTTTATGTATTTTATTTTATGTATTTATTTACTTTTTATTCATTTTAGGATAGAGGTTAAGAATGTCCTAAAGCCACCAAGAGAAACATGTTTTAACCTGTTTACATTTCAACTGACTGTTTTTACTTAGTGAATGAACAAAGTAATATAAGAGGAAGATTAGAATAGAATAGAATAGAATAGAATAGAATAGATTAGAATAGAATAGAATGGCTGCTTATTGTGGGTGCTCCACACCAACTGTGCAGCTATAAAATATAAATAGTAAGATAGCAGGAATAAATATCAAACAGGATATATATATATAAATATAAACAAAAGAGATATATACAGACAGGAGGAATATAAACAAAACAAGACAAAGGCACACATTAGAAGAACAGGTTAGAAAGTCCTTGGAAGCAGTGCAAAAGGACTTGGTCTGAGTCCGTGTGTGAGTGACCTCAGTGATGATGGTTACTCAGACCATGGGTCAGATAGGTGAGCTGGGTGGGAAGGGGTGGGGTGAGGGGGGTAGTATTTGTTAACAGTGTGAATGGAGCAGCAGCTGTTAGTGGGTCTGCAGGTGTGGGACCTGATTGACCTGAGGCTGATCATTTATCAGTCATTTGTTCATTATTTGCTCACAATAAAACAATCTAAGTAGAGACAGTGGCACTCGAGTACAGACTATATTTGTTGAGATTATTTCTTTTTCAACTGAGCCACAGTATGTAGACTCATACAACTTCATATTAATTTTTGTGACTTTTGATTGAGAAACATTAAAAAAAAAACAAGCAAAAAAAACCCCCACATTGATGGTGGTAGACATCTTGTAGTTCCCCATATATTGTTCCCATTTCTTACATAAGCTAGAATAACAGAAATATTGGTTGCATAATTCTAGAAGACAAAGAAGATACGTAGCATACAACTGTAAAAGAAAAAAGTCATTAAAGAGCTCAGAAGGGTTAAATTTGAAATGTTTTCATATTGTTTGACCTTGGATGAATTTGTGATTGTATGTAGAACAAAAACATTAATCTAGATGTCAAAATAACATTAAATTCTTTTTAAGTGAATACAACGAAGAATTAAAGATAAATTTAAAAGAAATGTGAATAAAAAACCATGACAAGTAAGGCATTCATATGGCTTGCCTGACACACCCACCTGAGCTACCGAACCAAAAAGCTCCGCCTCAGTCTTTATATCTTGAGGCTAACTTCAGGCTATAAAAAGAAGGATCAAACTGTAACAAGCGCACACTCTTTAAGTTTGCTTGGTGATCTCCTTTACAAGTAAAGTTAGCTTAATGCTTTAATTATTGAGAACACAGCATTGTTTCATTCGATAGCATTGTTGAGTTTTTCTCTAACTTGCAACCTGTAAATCTCGAGCAGAACCATGGCAGGAGACCGGTCAGATCATCGGGTGCTGCAGTATGAACAAAGTCTTGTAAGTCTTCACTTGTCACCATATGAACTTTGTTCACTTTTCCCACAGTGCGTCTACTTACGAGTAAAACGTGAGTAAAGTGTGATCAAAGCTGGACTAGAGATGTAATGAGTGAATTGTGGTGCGTAACTTATGTAAGTTTATGAAAAAGAAGTATATGCATGTACTTTTTGTCTGTGTGATTCTGACAACTTCTCTGGGTGATTGTATGTTTGAGAAAATATAAGTTTTAAATGATGTTCTACCTCTGGCTTTCAAGTAAAAAGTCTGTGGAGCCATTTTGTCCATTGTTTCAGATTAACTGGTCTTTGATTAACTAGTGAGAGTGAAATGGATCAAAGGCATAACATCCAAAATGGCATAGCCCAGGAGCCAGAAGAAACAAGAGTCCTTCTACATTAGAGAGTATGCATATATCCATAGCATTACCTTAAAATGGACATTAATATCTTTAGGTCTAGGTTCTATCTTCTGAACGAAAAGCCCAACTTTGTTTAAGCAGCATATATTTTTCTTATGAAATTAGTTTTAGCCCTGCAAATATCCCTTTATTTGTTTTTACTTTAATAGATCATCTAAATAATTTGATTGAAATAGGTAATGTTTCTAGAACTGGGTATGCCGTGGAAATACAGTACTTGTACTTCCTAAGCTTGCTTTCTCTCATTTTTGCAAAATACGCATGAACCTGTTGACATCAACTATGCAGCAGTTTCATTTCCAGCAAGTGTCTTACAGCCAACGTTGTTGGTGCGGTGACATTAAAAAAGATGTTTAGCAAACCAAAGCAAAAAAGTGGTTCTCAAAAATGTAAAGAGACAAGAGAGCAGGATGAGGATACCACCAGGTGTATGGATTTGAGCAGTGTTGCAAGGCCCAACGTTACAAAGTTCTGATTGGCAAGCAGTAGCAATCTTTGTGTTTTTGTAAAGGACTAAAACATTGCACCGTTCAGGATGAAAATATGCACTCATATTTTAATACATGCATGTGATATGTCGACAGGCTGGTGAATTGGAAATGACTGTTGAATGAGGAATTCTATAAATCAGTTTGTTTTGTTAGCAAGACTCAACCTGTTTTAGGCTTGTGGTAGCCTATTTGAAGAAGACTGTGTGAGTTTAAGAGCATAAGAGTAAATAAAGGTGTCCCTTCACGCAACCTCTGACTGAGGTGCTGATCAAAAGCTTGAATGATGACAACTGCTATATCTTATTTTTGCTCTTACAGTGTGAATGTGAGTGAGACAGAGAATGAGAGAGAGAATGTAAGATGGCGTGATTGCTCCTGTACAATGTGGCAGAGAGGGGCCCCAAAAAATATCTGCCCGGGCCACAGACACAGTTATGTCACAGAGTTTTTACTGTGGACTTGCTTTTCGGGAGCTGAAAAACAGAAGAAAAAAACACTGTGAACATATTTTCTTTAAAGAGATTTCAAGTTATATAGCTGAGACTGCAGCTACAACACCAATGCCTGCTCATAATTTCACCAAAGCTAATTAAATCTTTGCAAAATGTTTTTGCTGACACTAACACTGTTCACACACACTGTTATGTACTGTAATTTGAAGATTGTCATACACTTTACAGTGGCTTGCAAAAGTATTCGCCCCCCTTGAACTTTCCCACATTTTGTCACATTACAGCCACAAACATGAATCAATTTTATTGGAATTCCAGGTGAAAGACCAATACAAAGTGGTGTACACGTGAGAAGTGGAACGAAAATCATACATGATTTCAAACATTTTTTACAAATAAATAACTGCAAAGTGGGGTGTGCATAATTCAGCCCCCTTTGGTCTGAGTGCAGTCAGGTGCCCATAGACATTGCCTGATGAGTGCTAATGACTAAATAGAGTGCACCTGTGTGTAATCTAATGTCAGTACAAATACAGCTGCTCTGTGACAGTCTCAGAGGTTGTCTAAGAGAATATTGGAAGCAACAACACCATGAAGTCCAAAGAACACACCAGACAGGTCAGCGATAAAGTTATTGAGAAATTTAAAGCAGGCTTAGGCTACAAAAAGATTTCCCAAGCCTTGAACATCCCACGGAGCACTGTTCAAGCCATCATTCAGAAATGGAAGGAGTATGGCACAACTGTAAACCTACCAAGACAAGGCCGTCCACCTAAACTCACAGGCCGAACAAGGAGAGCGCTGATCAGAAATGCAGCCAAGAGGCCCATGGTGACTCTGGACGAGCTGCAGAGATCTACAGCTCAGGTGGGGGAATCTGTCCATAGCACAACTATTAGTCGTGCACTGCACAAAGTTGGCCTTTATGGAAGAGTGGCAAGAAGAAAGCCATTGTTAACAGAAAACCATAAGAAGTCCCGTTTGCAGTTTGCCACAAGCCATGTGGGGGACACAGCAAACATGTGGAAGAAGGTGCTCTGGTCAGATGAGACCAACATGGAACTTTTTGGCCAAAATGCAAAACGCTATGTGTGGCGGAAAACTAACACTGCACATCACTCGAACACACCATCCCCACTGTCAAATATGGTGGTGGCAGCATCATGCTCTGGGGGTGCTTCTCTTCAGCAGGGACAGGGAAGCTGGTCAGAGTTGATGGGAAGATGGATGGAGCCAAATACAGGGCAATCTTGGAAGAAAACCTCTTGGAGTCTGCAAAAGACTTGAGACTGGGGCGGAGGGTCACCTTCCAGCAGGACAACGACCCTAAACATAAAGCCAGGGCAACAATGGAATGGTTTAAAACAAAACATATCCATGTGTTAGAATGGCCCAGTCAAAGTCCAGATCTAAATCCAATCCAGAATCTGTGGCAAGATCTGAAAACTGCTGTTCACAAACGCTGTCCATCTAATCTGACTGAGCTGGAGCTGTTTTGCAAAGAAGAATGGGCAAGGATTTCAGTCTGTAGATGTGCAAAGCTGGTAGAGACATACCCTAAAAGACTGGCAGCTGTAACTGCAGCAAAAGGTGGTTCTACAAAGTATTGACTCAGGGGGCTGAATAATTACGCACACCCCACTTTGCAGTTATTTATTTGTAAAAAATGTTTGGAATCATGTATGATTTTCGTTCCACTTCTCACGTGTACACCACTTTGTATTGGTCTTTCACCTGGAATTCCAATAACATTGATTCATGTTTGTGGCTGTAATGTGACAAAATGTGGAAAAGTTCAAGGGGGCCGAATACTTTTGCAAGCCACTGTATATTATCTGCACTCAAAGGGACTGGATGTTAGTCCATTAGTGCTACTGTGTAGCAAAGCCGGGCACACATCTGGACCTGTTTAGCTAATAATACGCATTTTATATTCAGTACATCATGTGCTTTGCTGCTCACCTGTAAATAAACAAAATAAATACAATGCTAACATAAATTTATTTTCCTAAATTATTTCTTTCTTCAAAAGCCACTTAGGAATCAATGTGCTACTTTTGGAGTGTTTATTACTGCTGCAGTATGTTTATAGAAAAATTAGGAACATCAAATGAACAATGTAAATATGTAACCACATAATAGTAAAAAAAAGAAAAGAAAAGAGTCTTAGCTAGAAGCCAAATCCCTTTCAAATTGTGTCAACTCTGTCTTGTCTTTTAAATGTTTGCCTCTTCTTCACCTCTCCTGCTCTTTTATCACTCTGCGACACACTTAAGTCCCCATTTGCAAGTCGATACCTGTTATAGGCTTCTTCTGCAGATGGGTTTCCAATTATCCAATTCCCAGTTAGTAGTTCACCTTTTCTTTGTAATTAAAAGCACCACTTTATAATCAGTCAGCTGTCAGTTATGCAGAGATCACATTGCAGAATTAATATCAGCTCAGAACAAAATCTACAGTTCCCATCTTTCAGTGAATGTGGACAGTAATGCATTTGCTGTTAGGCTGTCTGCAAGCTTCCTTGCACTGGGAACATTTAGGCTTCTGTACATTACTATAACAATCACTGTTTAAATCAAACTCATCTGTATAAAGATGCATAACTGATTAATCAGGCTATCTGCTGGTAATGTAACTGCTTACACATTTCCTTATTTGCAGACCAGATTCTACAAGTCAATTGTATTCCCCATCCCACATAAGCTTTTTTAACTGTTCAGACATTGCTGATACTAGCACTTATTGCAGGAATTAAAACTAATGCAAGTTAAAGTTACATGCATATTGTTACAAATTTACACTGCAAAGAATTTCAAAAAATCTTAACTAGGTGAATGATACTTGACTATTACTGATTTCCTTATCACATCATTTGATAACAGTTACAGCATAGTTAGCTAACTGGAGCCTCACCTTCTAAGTGTAGAATTTCAGACCCACAGCAAAAACTGCATCGAGTCATTGGTATGAAACAAGATGCCTTACACAGACATTTCCAGGTATAAGACAGGACATTAAGAAATGGTTTATACTCTAAATCGGTCATGTCTACACAATTCCAAATCCATTGAATCAAGTCGCAATTGGCACTCATTTTTCATACATGACTGAGCCTCCTGGAATTTTACTGAACTTAGTAACAAAACTTATGTGGCAATAGCGACTAACCTTGATATAAACAGGACTTGCACGAGATTTCTCAGCTTGTAGTGAGGAGAAAAAGCAGGAGTCAACTTTTTTCCTGACACAAATGTAACAATACACACAATGTGACCTGAGTCAACAAATAAATGTGACTCAAAGCCATTGTTTCTTTGAACTAAATGTCCTGAGTGTGTTTGTGGTTCAAACACACTCATGGATGAATATGTGTGTGTGTGTGTGTGTGTGTGTGTGTGTGTGTGTGTGTGTGTACTATGTTTACATATCTGTGGGGACTATGTGGTTTTAGTGTCAGTGTTACAGTTAGGTTAGGGCTAGGGTTAGGCATTCATTGTTGATGGTTAGGGTTAAGGTAGGTGGGTAAGGAAAGCATTATGTGAATTAGATGTGTTTGACTAAATTACCTGAATTGTCATTATAAATTTCAGGCAACCGTGGTTTGAGCATTATAGACAAATTTGAACATAAGTCAGATCTGTATTTTCAGGACAATGAGTGATCAGCAATATAAAGTACTGTGCAAAGGTCATGATCGATCCTTCATGTTTTTGTTTTTCTGCTTTCTAGGAGCCAGACTGTAACAAATTCAAGGAAAAACATGCTCTGTAATTCAACTACCACAAAATATTTTATAGGAAAATATTTATTATGAGCCTGCTGCATCGTTATGAAATTTATGGTTCTTTGGGGTTCTTAGAGGTTGGATTATTTTTAGCAGAGAAAGCATGTGGGGGAATATTACACAAATAATGATCTAGCTCAGCACACTCAGAACACTCCCTCTCAAAGACTCATCGGTTTACCTGTATATTTTGCCCGTTTCTCCTCTTCTTTTCTCTTTTTTTCTAAACTGAGGACCTGATGGCTTTGACCTTTTCTTGTCCATCTTTCATCAATAATTTTGCACTCTAGTATCAACACCCAACCCCACAACATAAACTATTAGACTAATAGGCCTACACCTTGTATAGGGTCTCTTTTTTTCTGGGATTTCACACAACCCAGGAAAAATAATTAATACACATAATTTACAGCATTATGAATGAAATGTGGTCTATTTGGAAGCAGCCCGCCCCCTCCCCTGTCGACAGGTTGTGTGTGAGACTTCAGCACAGCAGCAGCAGCAGGCGCAGCGAGGGCCCTCGTGCTCACTTTTCACCTATATGTGTGTGATAGAATTTAGAAAACACATTAGTGCAAATTATAAGTCTGTATCATGTCTTCAGTTTTTGTGTTTGTTGTAGGGCTTTCAACGTTAACGTGTTAACGCCGTCATCACGATTAATGTGATTACAATTTTTAACGCAATCAACCTATCTGGAGCGCAGAAGGGACAAACTTTGGACAAACTGCCTGAAATGCATTGACAGAGACATTTCAGAGATTTTGAGTCATTCTGCGCTCCAAATGGTTTAATTGTGTTAAAAATTTTAATAGCGTTAATCATGATAACGGCATTAACGTTGACAGCCGTAGTTTGTTGGTTTATTTTTGTTTAGTTTTGTTTTGCGAGCTGGTTATTAGATGCCGCTCCAGCCAGCCAAAGAATGCCCAGCTGCCCCGCTCTCTCCTTCCTGTGTGGCAAGCAGCAGGCACACCTCACAAACAGAGGGTGCCTTTACTCTTTGCAATAGAAAACTGTTCGGTGCCTAGGCATGATGTCAGGGCAACATGGGTGCGAGCAACTTTTTTTTGCTGATGCCGTCCCCACCATGATGCCACACGATGCCGCCCTGGGCAACGGCTTATGTCGCCCATATCAAAAACCACCACTGCCCCTACGCACGGGGGGCCAAATATGGATTTTTGCAGATGGAAATGAATTCAGACAAGAAATCAGAGCAAAGATACAATTCTGATTTACATCACACAGCCCATTTTGGGACATGTTTAATGTGTTTGTTCTTTGAAAGCTAAATGATGCCGGTGTTTGTTTGCAGATGTATGGGCGCTACACCCAGGAGCTCGGGGTGTATGCCAAAGAGGAGGCCACTCGGCTGAAGGAAAGTGAGAAGAAGGTCAGTCAGCCAAGCCGGACACTGGAACACGACGATGGATGCTGTGCCAAGTGTAAGAGTCAAACCACACAGCCAGCATGGAATATGAAGGACAAGCAGCAAGTGTTATTATTCCTGTTTCTGAAATTAGTGCTTGTTTTGTTATTTTATAGAAAACCTTCTTACCATTTCTAACCATGTGATGGACAAATGCCTATTCACACCACAATGAACAAAATTAGTTTAAAGAAAAAAAGTGCAGTGATACAGATTTTCTAAACCCTATCAAAATTTGGACCTTTTTATCTTTCACAAAAGTGTTCACACAGTCTAAATTCCTGTAGCGGTAGAGAGCAGAGTCACCATAGCAATTTGTATATGGTAGAAATCCACACTGTGTAGCTCGCCATTTGAATATTGGCATTACCACTGAATGAGGCTCAAGACTTAACTGTTCAGGTTTTAATGCTGTTTACTTTTTTGACCTTTGAACTGAGCCTCCTGTAGTACTGAAAACATCACTGAACATGGTCATTTTTTACTGTAGTTTGGCCATTTGCACACTGACTGGATGGCTCTCAGACTGAAACAAAAAAAAACCCCACTGACATCTCTAGTATGGAACATTTCCATTGTTATCAAATATGCATTACATGGTCATATGGGATTTTAAGTGGTAGAAAAACATAAAAGATTAATAAGCAGTCTTTGGCAATGGCACAGCTCAGGGCAATCATTTCTTTTCGTTGTGAGTCCAGTTCAGAGAAAAAATACAAAGAGTACACACTCCATGAATTGCTCAGAATCCAAGCCTTGAGAGAAATTGTTTGAACATTAGCTTTCCGTTAATAATAATAATAGTAATGGGGGCAGGGATAGCTCAGTAGTAAGCCTTGAGAGTAATTGATTGAACATTAGCTTTCCGTTAAAAAGGTAATACTACGATCACTTTGATGTCTCTAAACTAAACCCTGTGCCTTAGGTGTTGCTTGGGAAGCATTGATCTTGCTGAGCAGTTAGATAAAGAAGCTAAACAATATCTGCAGTGTCAGGCAATCATGGCAAAAGCATTCCTTGCAGCGTTTCATACAAATGATCCACTGCCTTTCTTACCTTACTGTTGGTGTTGTCAGGTAGCTACAGTAATGAGATTATGTAGGACTAAATGGGATGCATTAAAGGATAAAACAAACACAAGTGGGAAAGTCTCTGATGTTCAAGCGGAATCTCCAAGGCACACATAGACTGTTAGTTTTAGTCTGAGAATCGACAGCTTTGACAGTTCTAATCATGGTGAAGCTTTAGTGATACAGATGTTTGTCTAAATCCAGTATGTATGGATTGAGTTGGATTTCACGCCCAATTCATTTGAGTCACCTACAGATGAGTTTGAACTCAGGATAAATTTCTGTCAGTGATCATTTCTTAAAAGATAAAATTCTGACTTACAGGCAATCTTCATGTGCAATATTCAACTTGTCCATCCATCCATTCTCTTCCACTTATCCTTGTCAAGGTCGCAGGGGGGCTGGAGCCTATCCCAGCTGTCATAGGATGAGAGGCAGGGTATACCCTGGAGTCTGTCGCAGGCCAAACATAGGCCGACTAACCATTCATACCTAGGGTCAATTAGGAATTACCATTTATTACCAATTACTGTGGGAAGAAGCCGGAGTACTCGAAGGGAACCCACGCAAACACAGGGAGAACATGCAAAATCCATACAAAGGCCCTGACCAGGGAATTCTTGCTGTGAGACAACAGTGCTAAGAACCACGCCACCGTGCTGCCCCTATTCACACCAACCCTATCCGTGTCCTTCTTCAGAGCATCTATGAACCTCCTCTGTGGTCTTGCTCCCGTCCTACTGCATGGCAACTCCATGTTTGTCCAGTATATCCTCTATCCCTCTAAGCATGGCCCGACCATCTCAGCCCAGATTCTCTAACCTTGTCTCCAAACTGCTTAACCTGAGCAGTCTCTCTGTTGTAGTTAATTCTAATCCTGTCCATCCTGCTCACTCCCAAAAAGAACCTAAGCATCTTCAGCTTGGACTCCGGTCTTTTTGTTAGTGCTTCATCTCTGAACCCTACTTCAGAGCAGTTCTCACTACCATCTTGTAAGCTTTGCCTTTCACTCTTTCTACTTGTTTTCTCTCACTTATCTCCACCCACTCCACCCTGCATGCAGTGTCTTCTTAACCTCTTTTTTCATTGTTCATTGCTTTGGATGGTTGAACCCAGGTATTCAAAGTCATCTACTTTCTCTGTTTCTAATGCTTCCAGCTTCACTATTGTCTTCCACTTGCACCCAACTCTCACTAGATCATAATGTTGTATACAAACATCTTAATCCACCTTTCTCCACTCCCCCACACTTATTGCAAAATCCTCCCTCCTGTATATGGCAGTGGAAACCCACCCAACACCTCCTCATCACTTGTGTTCCCTTCACTTCACTTCCATTGTCTCCATCTTTGTAGCCATGTGTCAGTCTATGAAACCAGTTGGTCTTCAATTCTCCTGTCTCTTTCTCTCGCTGCTGATATCACAAACTCCTGCGGTCTCCCAGCACTCACACAGACATTTATGCACACTCAGAATATGCAGCTGTGCCCAAAAAGGTGACCAGAGCTACATTTCTCTGTAATTTTGAAAAGCAACATGTAATGTAGTAGATAAATAATATAGAATCAGTGTGTGGGGAAAGGTTTTAGAGAGCACACGGAGGCATAAACACATCAAAGTGATAACAGAGTGTTCAGTGTGGTTCACAATGACCCTTTACCTGAACATATTTAACTGCAGCTTTCCCCTCTAACGTCTCCTGCATCTTTGACTTTGTCACAGTGTCCCCATTTTAGTTATTTTAAAAGTTTCAAATATCATCAAGGCAACGTACCAGAGAGTGGGCAATTGGATTGTGATACAAGATGCCCTTTACTTCAGTGTGGACTACATTTAACAAATAAGTAACTTGTACAGTTAATGGACTGCTCCTCCATTTAAATGCTCTCAGCCAGCATACACACACACACTTATTATTACCTTCAGTTCTTGATTTGATGAAAGAACAATATGTTTGCAGTGTTGGGAATAACTGTGATTCTGATTACCGGCAGCTGATGCAGGGCAGTTTTCGAAAAGCAAATGAAGGACCTAATAAGTTAGGTTTTGAAATAAATGTTTGACAGGGAATTCTTGGATATGCTTAAATGAAAATGCTGAATGCCATAAAAGTCAGCCACAACATGATTATTTGGCGTATTAAAACATCGGCATTTGTTCTACAAGCTCAAGTGTACAAAGGAAGCAGGGAGATGAAAGCAACGTGTGAGGCTCCACCTGACTGCACTCAATCGTCTTTTTCCTGCAAGTAAGAGAAGGCTGGGAAGAAAGAAAGAAAGAAAGAAAGAAAGAAAGAAAGAAAGAAAGAAAGAAAGAAAGAAAGAAAGAAAGAAAGAAAGAAAGAAAGAAAGAAAGAGAAATGGTTTTCACCAGGAATAGAAACTTCTGGAAATGTCTTCTTTATTTTTACAAAAATTACCCCAAAACAAATTTATAATTACTGAATTTCCCAGAGAAACGCACCTGAGGGATTATTAAAGTTTTATCTAATCTACTTCTTTGTTATTGGGCATGGATGTGTTTATATTTGAGTCAAAGATAAGAAAAATGTGGGATAAATTACAAACTTTTTCATCTCTGGTTTACTAACTTGTAAAATGTTATAGAGGATGAAGCAGTGGTCTTTTGGGCTGACAACGTGTTTATTGCTGTTCAATATTTCAAGAGCTATTGGGATGAAACACAGCTGTTATTGGAAAATGTAGAATAAAGTGATCTGTAATAATCTCTGGGTGCTGTAGTCCTAATGTATTATGGTGTGTTCTTGATATCCCATTAGTCGGCCCATTTCGCTGGCTGAAGTTCCTGATCTCATTGATCGGGGAGGACTGGATCTTCTTCTTCCTGTTGGGGCTCTTCATGGGCCTAACTAGCTGGGCAATGGAACTGGGCATCATCATGCTCCAAAAAGGTGAGGGAGAGACTGGGTTGGTTTTGTTTGTTTGTTTGTTTGTTTTTAAGAATGCAGCATCACTACACACTAACAAAGTGGTAAACCTTGAGACATGCAATCACAACAAGGTGATAGGGATCTTGCGAAGAATACAAACCCAGGGCCCATTTTAATTGATTTGTTTTAGTACAAAATTGTTCTGGGTCCTTGTACCGGCTTCTCTTCCTTTGTCTGAGCCCCCCAATATTGTTGAGCAGATGTTATTATACCTAGACTACCCAACCATACAAAATCTATGTCTGACTTACACTGACACTGGATTGTGTGGCCCCGTGTAGATGCAGTTCTACATAAATATGTAAACAAAGGAGGCAAAAGCGAGGCTGCAGGGCAGGCCCACTAGCACGGCTAAAGAAACAACCACTGTTTCCTGTCCACATTAGATTCATAACCAACAAAATTGACAAACAGAGATACAGATTATAGTTTGTCTGTAAAATATGATATTGTGTTTAATTAAAATTATTAAGTAGACTGAACTCAATTTTTCTCACTTTGTTATTAGAACTCAGTTTAAGAAAGTTACCAGTACTATTTATTCAAAAAAGCAGATCAACTCAGTTTATTTGAGTTCTCTTAACTTAGAAAAACTAAGCTGGAAATTTTGCTTCTCAGTGCAGAAGCATAAAACGATGTATTTTCTGAGAATCCTCAGAAAAATGGACCTGAAGAAGGAGCTGCTGATTGTCTTCTACCACTGCTCCATTGAAAGTGTGCTGACTTACTGCATCTGTGTGTGGTTCTCCAGCTGCACCACGGCGCACAAAAAGGCACTTCAGAGGGTCATTAACATTAGCTTTATCATTAGAGTATCAGCTCAGTAACTCTTTTTTGTATGTTAAAGGTTCTCCAAGGGATAAAAACTAGAAGGTACAGTAGACAGGAATGAAAGAGGTATTTAAAAGTGTAAAAAGGGGGAAAAAAAAGTTTGGTGTAAAGAAGTGAGTAAGTAATGAAGATGAGAGCAAAGGGGACAATAACCAGGGAGGAGAGAGGTGGATAAGGGAATAATAAGTAAGAAAACTGTGCAAACCAGAAAGTGGAAATTAGACACCTGAACTTTTGAAATTCATCAGAAATGTCAAATCTCACAGGTTGAGAAATTCAAATACATTTCTTCAGCTGCGTGTTTTATACTTTCAGAAAGGGAAACTAACCTAGACCTGTCAGTTCCAATTTTGTTATATAGGTCTATAGTCTGTAACTGCACTGTAAATCTGTGAGGACGGTTTTACACATTGGGCCTGGTTTGTGTGTCCACAGGACAGAAGTGGATATATGGTAGACTGGACAGTAATGGGTTCCTGCAGTACCTGGGCTGGGTTGGCTATTCTGTTGCTCTCATCATGTTTTCTGCCGGCTTCACCCAGATCGTCTCCCCGCAGGCTGCTGGTATGTAAACAGATGAGGCAAAAGTACAGACTTTCTTTACTTATGTAGAAGTACAGACACCAATATTTAAAAAAAAAAAAAATACTCCTCAAGTACTGAAAAAAGTTCATTTCTCAAGTAAAAGTGAAAGAGTACTTGATCTCAAATGTATTCAAAGAAAGAAAGTAAAAGTATCTCTTTGAAGGATAATTCTACTAACCATTTTTGTTCAAGGTAACTGAACCTTGTGCTATATTAATATACTGATGAAACAATACTACTATATAAGAATACAAATATTATTCAAAGCTGAATTCTGCTTCCAGTGACTGTGGTTAGTTTGATATGTAAGAAATAAAAAATATATATATATTTTCAGTTGGCCACATGGTGGCGGGTAACTTTGCCTCCACACCTACACAATAAAATAAGAAAATTCAGTGGTTAAAGTGGGATTCAACAGGTGGAGGAACACTACAATCTATGTAGTGTCTCGCCGTATGAAAAGGAATCACAACTGACAATAATTTCTAATGTAAGCTTCAGATTTTATTAGTGTACAGCTGACCGGCTGCTTTTTCTGGATGTACACAATTGAATTCAACAGGATCTTGGCTGATGTCCTTCCCCTACACTGACACTGTACTGCTTCCACTATTTTTATACAAGACATATGGTTTGGTATAAAGTTGGAATTCAGTGACTCTAAGCATCATCATCTTAAATTCAAATTCATCTCTGCTATACTTGATGTAACCTAAATCTAGCTAAAAGACTAGCTAGCAACACATTGTGCGACAAACTGCACACAAGCACTTTTTATTCACGTAAAACTCTCATTGAGATTCATTTTCAAGAGATCACGTGTGTTTGCTGTTGTCTGTTCAACTGATGAATTTGATTTACCTGCCACTTCCCTTCATGGCTCCTCCTCTTCAGTAGAGCTTGCTAGACGCTGAAGTTCTGCAAACACTGTCTCAGTTCTGCCAGAAGATCTCTGAGGCCGGAGCCTTTGCCATAACCTAGTCAATTTGTTAACATTTTGATCAAAGTCAGTTTCATCTTAATGTAATTGTTAAAATTATCCAATAATTACCTAGTACTTTTTCCATTAAAATAAAATCTGTAATTCTTGTCCATTGTTGTTCATTGGTAATGTAAACAATAATCTTTTGTGGTCTAACAGAAAGTTTTGACATTCAGTCAGCTGTAAGAGCCCGTTGTTGTCCCCTACAGGTTCAGGGATTTCGGAAATGAAGACCATTCTACGAGGAGTATTACTGAAAGAATACCTCACCTTCAGGACCTTCGTGGCTAAAGTCATCAGTCTCGCTTTTGCCTTGGGTAGCGGTATGCCCCTTGGCAAAGAGGTAAAATAGATGCATACACACAAATCAGCTGCACACTCTTTAAATGTCTTCATGTACATGTACTATTGTATGTTAGTGTGGGTAGGCGTCCATTTTCTGTGTCTGTCTGCAGTTACCATCCAAACCGTCAAACTGGGAATAATTACTCGGTAGTTTGAAGGATCTAATATTCTGAAAGATAGATGTCTTTATCAGTGAGTTTTTGTGAGGCAAAATCCCATTTAGTTTTGATTTTCAACAAAATTGAAGTTTTGATCCACATTCTACTGTTGTTGACTTGCACGGTTTCAGTGAGTCACAGCATTAAGACACCACCACTAAGAGACAGCCCTTTTAATATGGAATGGCGGCTTTTAAGATATCCAAATAAACAGTAAAGATCACTCAGAAGACGGGCTTACACTCGGACCATAGCTGGTCCTTAGAAACCCACACAGAGTAAATCAAAGCAAAGTGTTGGAACCATTTATGTGAAATCTCTTTTATTTAAATTAGATTTTCACCTGGGATCACTTCTCATATTCTGCAACTGGCATAAAAACTGCAACATGTGTAAAATGTGGAGGAAGACTGTTTTCCTGTGAATATTTACATCCCTTTACCTTTCAATGCAGGTGTTTATCTTTCCTAGGCTAATTTGTGTCTATAATGGGGTAAAGGTGACAATTTCTTAGTGTTTTGCAGCAAAAAGTATTCAGTTGCTAAATAGAGCCTTGCAGGAAAATACTGTTTTGTGACACACTCGCGCATACAAACACTCCTCAAGCCCTTCTGATTGCACACTACTGCAGCAAAATCCTCAGTTTATATTCAGCACAGGCCTGGCAGTGCCTTTTAAACCTAGCATCACATTTTTGTTGCTCTTACTTTCAATCCTGTCAGTTCTACTTTAATGTTCAATGTTCATGTGCACATGCTCAGACTTTCTCACTGTTGACAGACTGTCTCCCAACAAACAGCAGCTAGAGAACCTGTTTTATGCCTTTATTTTTTCCTTCTGTCAGGCTCCCTTTGTACACATCGCCAGTTTGTGTGGAGCTCTCCTCAGCAAGTTGCCTGTGTTTCGAGGAATCTATGAGGTGAGTCTTACATCTTTTTCTTTCTCATGTGATTGAATTCATCTACTGTTGATTTTATTTTTTTAATGCTTTGCAAATGTCCTACACATATTTTTGTCTATAAAAACCAACAGTCATATTTCTATGCAGGCACTAGTGAACTGTCTCAGAGATGTACAATTATGGTTGGAGAGAAACTTATGGATAGAAATTATTTTATTTGGGCGTCCCAACCCGTTTGACGGGTATGACAGTGCTATTGGTCCTTTAGTGTCTTATTGTCAACTGGTTACAAGGAACCTTGGTGTGACTTTTGACTGTGCTTTAAAATTTAATAAACAGATCAGCTCTGTTGTTAAGACAAGTTTCTTTCAACTGAGTCTCCTCAGTAGGGTGAAGGCCTGCCTCCGACCACACGGCTTAGAGACAGTAATTCAGGCTTTCATTTGCTCTCATCTCGATGATTCTAACTCTTTACATGCTGGCTCTAATCAATCTTTACCTCATCACCTCCAAGTCGATCAAAATGCAGAGCTCGCCTTTTCATGGGAAAGAAGCAGTGTGATCATATTGCAGCTATGCTGGCCTCCTTACACTGGCTTTAGTGACTGTTTCTATTTAATGAATACTTTGTGTAACCTTTTGTTGTTTAAAAACATGGTATGTAAATAAACTTTGACTTTTTTCATCGGTCAGTGTACACAGGGGCTACATCCAGAAGCATTTCATATCTATTTCATACTGTTACACTTAAGGAGCACAATATGAAAGAATACAAGCAGCAGTGTGGCTTCCAAAGTTGTGATGAATTTCTGATGATGAGTGAGAAAACATTGTCTGCTTATAAGCTGAAAACTGATTCAGAAGCAATCTATGGTTTGGTGAAGATTTTAGTTATAATTTGCATGCTCTTTGAAGAATAAATTAATCTACAAGTGTTGATCAGCTCCAATGCCTTTTTTGGAACACCACACCACGAGATTCTGACAAATTTGGTAAAACCACAATGACAAAACTGACTAAACACAGGAGAAAACAGAAACACAGACTAGACCTGAGGGAAATAGGAGGACAAGAAAAAGTTAATAACTAACAAGATCAAAATGAAAACATAACCTATGCAAAAGTATATCCAGACTGAAAACAAGAGTAACGTCAAAACAGGTGGGAGAAAAGCCAGGATCATGACAAACAGATGTGCCAAAAACGCTTGATTATGTGGGGGTAAGAAAGTATAACATACTATAGCTATAAACTTGTGTGCAGAACATCAGTTTCATGTTTTATACTTGGACTATGTTAAACTCCATTGTCCCTTTTAAATAAAGAATTTTTCTTATTATTATCATATTTTACAATTTTATTTTTCGAACCTTTTTACCTTCAAAGCAAAGGAAGATACAATTTCATACAGTATATCTTTGAGCAGAGAATTACCACTATTCATAATAAACACTTAAAATGATCTTCCACCTTCTTACAGTTACATTGTAATTGTAGCTAATTTAATGTAGTCTAATCTATTCAATATTGCCTAAATGGTGAGTAGGTTATTTATTTCTGTATTCCACATCTATTTATTCTGAAGCTGAGATGTAATCACTTCTGTGTGATTTCAGAATGAGTCCAGGTACAGAGAGATGCTAGCAGCAGCCTGTGCTGTGGGAGTTGGCTGCGTTCTTGCTGCGCCCGTAGGAGGTGAGGTTCATCAAATGTGACGTGGTAACACTCCGTAGTAAGCTACATCTGTAAACACTGTTAAGGCTTTAAGTTGAGCAGTGTAATATAACATGTAATATGATAAGGTTTATATTGCTGAAATCTGTGGAGCAGTTTCAGTAATGTTTCACAAGCTATCTTGTAATTGAGGGTTTCTTTTTTCATGCCTATGTATCAGTGCCCATTTCTTCAGCTTCAAGATTTTTTTGAGCCTCTCTTGTTAAGTCATGTATATATACAGCTCGCCATGAATTAATGTACCCAAGATGAGCTGGAAGTAAATGACACTGAGATCTGAGTGAAGATGCTGGCTAGCAAATTCAACAGACAAAAGAAAAAATTGTTCTTCAGCATTACACAAGTGCAAGATGGGATTTTGAAAAGTCAGTTTAACTTTCTGAATATTTTAAAAGTCAGTTCCAATGCTCATGCCTTGTGTTGTTTGTGTGTTTCAGGTGTGCTCTTCAGTATTGAAGTAACATTCACATTCTTTGCTGTGAGGAGCTATTGGAGAGGGTTTTTTTCTGTTACCATCGCTGCCTTCTTTTTCAGGGTATTGGCTGTGTGGTACAAAGATGAAGGTATGTTTTTACCAAGTGTTTTAAGGAATTCACAGTGTCACACCTTTTAATACTTTAAAAAAAAAGCATTGATCATTAAATGAAACCTTACTGCTTTCATAGATACAACAGTGCTAATTTATGTTGAATTAAATTGCAGGCTGTTTGCAGTTATGAATTCAGGAAAATGTGGACTCAAAGCTTGTTGGGAGTTACTAACTTTGGTGTGACTTATGAATTCCTAATTTGACAGATGTAGTCTCTTTAAAAAATGTCAATTTAAAAAGTAGTCAAGCACTTAAATCACCAGACCCCTGAACACAGAACGCATAAACAAATGAAGATGTGTCTCCACGTTACTAATACATGTAGCTGTGATTTGTATATTGATAGTATATTTAAGAGAGAAAGTTAAAGTAAACGCAGCAAAATGAATCACAGCGGAGGTGCAAGTTTCAGTTTCTAGAGTTCTTCCCCCATTATTTGTGTAGTATGAAAAAACATGGCTAGGTTTTGAGGTTTGCTCAGTACTTTCTCAATAAACTTCAGCAGGATCATTTTTTATGCATTCACCTAACAAATCATAGATTACCTCATTTGTTTTTGGGACAAGACATACACCACATTCCTGTTGCATCTGAAAGGACATCCATTGTAAAAATCTTCTAAATCAAGCATGGAGAGCTGCTCACTATGCTCAGCCCTACTGAATAAGGGAGGAGCTGAAACTAGCTTTACTCCCCATTTTCCATCAGTTATTCAACATCTGTAATACTTAATTTTATTGCTAAAGTTTGGATACTTGCACCTCGAGGTTTTGATGACTATCTAGTGATACACTAAGTTGTCCTCTTCCTTTTGCTTTCTCTCGCACCAGAGACCGTCACAGCCCTTTTTAGAACCCATTTCCAGGTAGACTTTCCCTTTGACCTCAAGGAGATTCCTGCCTTCGCTTTTCTTGGGTAAGTTTCCATCTTTAAGTCTGAAATGCTAAAATTTGCTTTAAAAATAGTAAAATTGAAAAATACCCACTAGTTCCAACTCATCAGTTAAGCATCAGGAAAAAGATGTGCATACGAAATACTTTTTGCTGACTGAGTTTTTTAGCAATCATTTAAAAGCCATTTGTTCTGACAGATATTCCAACATATTATGATTGCCGCATATATTCTAATATTATTAAGGAGCACTGCTTAAGTAAGTTTGATTCAGTTTTATTTATGTATTCACAACAACAGTCACCTCAAAGTGCTTTATATTATGAGGTAGAGACCCTACATTAACAGAGAGAAAACCCCAGCAATCAGATGACAAGTGCTTGGCAAGGGTGGGAAGAAAAAACGTCCTTTTAACAGGAAGAAACCTCCTGAAGAACAAGTCTCAGAGAGGGGCAGCCATTTCCTGCTGAGTCTTTGGGGGTGAGGGGAGAGCGTAAATTGATGTTGAAGTGACATCTTTTCTAAGTAAATTTGGACGTCCATTTTTGGTCCACTGAAGGGTTTGTTTTGTAATGCCAGGCTTTGACCTTTTTTCACATCTATTATACTTTTAGTGTGACATCAGTAAGACCTCAGTATACGGGCTATTTATAGTCCAAATGTGGTTCCTGTGGACATCTTTTCAACTCAAAACTAAGACTAATTTTAGACGTTTTTTAATATTTCTACATGTATAGGCTCTGTAGTCATGTTTTCAGAGGCATGTTTTCTGTAGGGAAACAGTTATGTATTGAATGCAGAGTGATCAGCATACATTTCCAAGATGGGGCAGGCTGTTCAGCTAAAAGAAAGTGTGGGCCCCCTAGACTTTGTGGATTCCAGAGAGCAGGGGTGCCCAGCGGGGGCGCTGGCCCCAGGGAGGCCAGGGAGGGGCTACTTGCCATGTCCCATGTCTCCATCAAAGGGAAAAGAAGTAACGGTCACTGGGGGGACTCAAACGCAGGACTCCTTGCTCAAAGGAAGAACAGAGGGTTTTATTCACAAACACCAGGTGAAGCGTGTGACAGTGACTCAGTGCTATATACAAGCGTGCAGGAATTAGGGCTCCAGGGAATCCACGGGGAAAAGCAGGGGATCACTCTCACTCCTCTTCAGTCTCTCTTGGCGTCATTTACTCCTCTCTCACACCAGAAACTCCGGACCATGACAAAAGGGTAACATCTCCTGGGTCTAGGTGCGGATTCCCCTTGTGGGGGTGAGGGTACCTGGTATAGAGTATGTTTGGGGAGTGTGATTGTGTGTACAGTGTCCATTTGTCTGTCTTTACGTTGGGTGAGTGCTGAGTATTTGTACATGTGTGCATGAGGGTCGGAATGCACGTTTGTGTCTGTGTGCCTGTTCGTCTGTGTCTATATGTCAGGTCGGGTCTTAGACTCCGCCCTTCTGGCAACATCTCAGGCTCTCCAAGTTATGGGGGCACACTCCCGGTGGTGTGCCTGGCGGAGCCTGGCACCCGTGGCTCGGTCAGGCTCCATCCGGGGGTGGGGGGCTCAGTCCACTCTAGCACAGCTGGCCTCTACTCCGTGGCTGCTGAGTGACCCCTCGTCTGGGGCTCTCCTCAGCTCTTCCCAGGAGGTTGGCACAGATGTCCCTCCTCAGCTCCTCCTTGGGCTCTCACACTCTGGGGCCTCTGGATGTCTGGGGCCTGGATCTCCTCCATGCCTGCTTCATGCCCTGAGGGACGGGGCTATGGCTCCCCACACCCACTAGCAGATCGTTACATGGAGAAACCTTTTGAATACAAGCGCGCTGATCCACACAGGTGTGCACACAGTTGTTCACAGGCACAAATTACACCTTTCTTGGCTGCTATCTCAAAGCACATTGTGTGCTGTCCGTCTTGACTGCTGCACAATAACATTGAAAATTCAGTATTTAATGTTATTTACGCTTAGCTAGGTTAAGTGCTAAGTGGGTTGCAGTGGTGTTGTGTTTAATATGTTGCTCTCTTTTTGCTTGTTTTCTCTTTTTTCATTTTTCTTCTCTCAGCCGGTGATCCAGGTGATTGTTTTTAGTGTCCTCTCTCACTGTCCCTCTTCCCCTGTTTTTCTTTCCTTCCCTCTCTTTATCTCTCCCTGTCCTATCCCCCAGTGATGTCTGTCCCGTCTGTAATAACTTAATAAAATAAAATAAAATAAAATAATAATAACAACTGACGAAAAAGACTAATACAGCAAGGCTGTGATGATCCACTTGGTAAAGTAAATCCGTTGGGTATCTTTCTTGGCCTTCACACAAAAATTCTGACGGCTAAAGAAACAAACAGGACAGGGAAAAAAAAGAAAGAAAGAAAGTGTGCAGCTGCACAGTGGATTAGGAGCAGAAACATCCCCAGCTTCTTACAGCCAGTTTACAAATGTGCACATCGACAAAGACTGTCAATCAGATAGTCAAGGTTATATATACACTTGCAAACTTCTTGTACTTTCTGTCACAACTTCTCTCTGTCCTCCTTCCATCACAAACATTCTCGCTTCCTGTTACACAGCTCTTCACAATAAAACAGGATAACAACCTTACTAAATTAAAAATGAATCATACATAAAGCAAATGCACTTTTAAATGTATTAAACACATTGTACTCCTTTGGCAATGATTACAAATTCTTTCTAAATACTTTAACCATTATTGTTTTACATTTTAACATGGATTTCAATGTGTTTAATATTTATTTATAACATTTTTAACTGGTTTACAAAAATATCAGTTGATTCCAAAACCATAAAGTAATGCTTACCTGTGCCCCGGAAGCACTGTTGCTGTCCTCCATCTTCAAAATGTATTACCCTTCCAGGACCTGAAGCTCAGTAAGGCGCCCCTCTGACAGCCAAACACAGTCAAGTGAGGGAACTTGAGCGCAGGATGCACAAAGATAAAACTTTTAGATATTTTGGTTTACAATTCAGTTCACAACTGCGCAGTCTGATTTATAGGTACAAAATATTTATGACCAGAATTTGAGCCCATATGAAGAAAAAAAACAAAAACAAAATCACACAATGTATTAGTTTTTCCAAAAATATATAAACTGAATTTTAAAAACTTACATTTTCTAATAGACACTTTTCAAATTGTGAATTGTGTATAATACACATGAAAATGAAATACAATTATTAGCAAATCTCAAATCAATATTGTATTCACAATTTAACATTGAAAGATATCAAATGTATATATGTTAATATTTCATGAAACACATTAGCTCATGTACGAGACAGTTTTTTCTTTTTTGGGTGGTTGGTTTTTGGGTGTCACTGTATGGGTAAACTGTTGTGAGGCGTGACTCATGGGTGTGTATTACACAGTACAGGTGGGTGCACTCACCTGTTCACCTCCTCACCTGGTGTTTGATGAGGAAAAAGATAGGGTGAGCATGGGGGAAACTTTCTGTTGACTGCAGTTTGATTCTGTGGGTTGATGTTGCAATTTGGTGTGATAATTGGTGCAGCATTCTGTTGGTTTGCAGTTTGGTATGTTTGTGCAGTCTGTGCATTTGGGTCTTTTGTATCCCATGTACTGATTTATGGTTTGGACAGTGTAATGGTTAAATAAATAGAACAAACAACTCAGAATTGCATTTGATGTGTTTATTGGTGTGTTGTTTAGCCATTGGTTGTGGAGGAGCTAAGCAACAGCTTATGTTGAAGTTGATAGCAGCGATAATTCTCAATTCTCTTGGTTGGAAAAACAAGTGATTAGTTTAGATTAAGAATGAAAAGATCTCATCCAGGCAGTTTCTGTGATGGGAAGATGGGCAGAGGTTCTGCAAAACCGCAGAACAAGATTTAGTCCCTCAATATAAAAATCATATTTCTTAATGTCTCCAAGGCATTAACTTCCTTCTCTTTTTCTGCAGTATTATCAGTGGTTTTGGTGGGGCTTTGTTTGTCTACCTAAACCGACGGATTGCCCAGTTCATCAAGAAACAGAAGCTCTTCAACACATTCCTCATGAAAAAGTAAGTTAGGATTTTTTAATATGAGGCAGTGAATGCAAAGCATTGTTGCAAATTTATGACAAACATGTTAACTTGTCAAGAAAACTGATGCAGCCCATCTGCTTCAGCAGTCAACATGTTGTGCATTCAGACATGTATTTCTGTAGACCTTGGATGTAACAAGTGGGGGGGGTTTAGCTACTGTTCTCTTCTTCCCAGCTCAAAGCAGTCTCCTCTGACCTCTGGCATCAACAAAGCATTTTTACCCAAAGAACTACCGCTCACAGCATACTTTCTCTTTTTCATACCATTCTCTGTGAACCCCACAGATGTTTGTGTGGGTTAGTTCTATTACGTCAGCAGTTTCTGAAACAATCAGACCATTCCAGTCACAATTTTTCAAGGAATTTTGAAAAAAAATAAATTTATGACAATTTAGAAAAAAACTAAATCTATATAATAGGGCACTGTAAATACTGCAGGCTACTTTAGTATTTACTACTTCAGCAGTATTAATGAGTGAAACCTGGATGAAAGGCATTGTCTTCTTTCCAATGCTGTTCGTGATAAACTACTGTTCAATTCAATTTTGCTTATATAGTCCCAAACAACAGTCCCCACAAGGCATCTTATATATCGCAAGTTAAAGTTCCTACAATAATAGAGAAGAAACCCCAACAATGAGACAACCTTCTAGCATTTGGTAATTAGTGTGGATGCTGATTAAGCATCCACAGTATTGTTCTTCTATTCTTTATTATTATTCTATTTTATTATTATTATATATTCCGTAAGTTTTTTGTACTCCTACTACTTCAACACCATTCAGCTTACCACCGTTAGATTCCTATTCTTTTGGACATTACTGCTTCTATTTTTTTCATTTTTAACTTTTATATTTTTAAATTTTAAACTTTATTCAACAAAACTTTACCATGTATTTCAATGGGGAGACCCTTCAAATCATCATTCAACTTCGCCACCGTTGTTCTCTTTCCAACAGTGTGTCTTTCAAAGCTCAGAGATGTAAACTTTTTAAACTGTGTGGATCCAAGTAGAGGGATAACCTTCTAACTGACCCATATAAATACATTATATTTTCAGTCAGGAGTTTGTCTCAACAGCAGGAAAGAACCTACTTTTTAAATCGCTCCTGTGACCACATTTCTGACAGCAGGAACATAAAGAACACTCTGTTGTGCAGAAGAATTCCTCGAGATCCTTGTTCAAAAATGATTTTAACAGGAGTTAGGGTCTTGGATTTATATGCAATTTTTCAACAAGTGCACCAAGGCAGATTCAATTGGGTTTTGTAGTTAGTTAGTAGTTAGTGTAGGCCAACTGGATAGAGCAATCTGGTTGGCCCATTAAATTCAAGCTTATTGTTCATTGGTGGATTTGTCTTCTGCATACAGGTGGTTCCGATCTGGGCAGTTGGAGTCAGATGATGACTTTCAGAATAATCTTTTCTGACTGGATGATTAAAACTTACAGCATTTACCTGTCTTCAGTGGATTTTCCCACATTTCATTTAAATAATATGAGGTTTCAATATTCATTCAGATATTTTCTGACTCTAAATATTCTTTTGTCATTACTCAACTTTTTCAAATGCACATTTTAAACATATTCAACTACTTTTCAACTTCTTCTGAGTGAATGTCAGCTTTCAACAGTTCTGCACTTTTGTTTTCAGGTGAAAAATTCTGTATTTTTCAGCTCATTCAACATTTTTAACTTAACATTCAGCAATTATTTCCTTTCAGCTCAAAACATTCAGGTATCAGCATCCACACTGCAGTTTCTTCAGAAAATGCATTTTATAGTTTCACTTACAATTTACTTATAATTTAACCATGTAACTCTGGAAGCCTGCACAGCACAGTCAGACATAATAAAATGGACCCAAATTTGAAGGTTGAGACTTTGGGAAAGCATTTCCTGAAGCCTCCTAATGTTAGCCCACTTTACCCATTCCAAAACTAGTTTTGATGTGTGTTTGGGATCATTATCCTGCTGGATCACCGGGCTATATCCAGGTTTCATACATCTGGCTATTGATTTCAGGTGAAGTTAAAGAATATGGAGGTAGTCCTCCTCCTTCATTATTCCACTGACTTTGTATAATGTACCAGTACCACTCGCAGCAAAACAGACCCAGGGCATGTTTGACAGTTGGTGCAGTTCACATTAACTCCTTCAAACATACCACTTGTCATTATAGCCAGCCAGCTCGATGTTTGGTCATCAGACATTAATACTTTTCTCCATAGGGCATTTGGCTTGTCCATGTGGTCAAGCTATAGATTTCAGTTAAGCTACCAAGAGTCTAGTCGAAGTTCAACTGTTAAAACACATTTGACCAAATATTAATAGGGGCATATGTATATTTGTGTCCCTCTCTGCATACTTTCGACCCCATGTATTAGAGAAAATCCTAAATACATTCAAACCTGTGCACAAAATTCCTGTTTCTTATATTCATTTAAAATGAATAAATGACAAATCATAGATTGACAGAATGATATGGTAAAGCTCTAAACTCCACATGCATAAATACATTGAGTTGCTGACTTGTGATTGGATAATTTGATATTTGCCTTAAAAATAATTTTCATAGGTATACCTAACAAGGTGGCCTGTAAGTGTATTATTTTAAGTTAAACAAACTTGTGTAAATAAAGGAAAAAATGTACCTATAAAAATAAATATTATATAGTGATTGGTTTTACGTTGCTTTTTCACTGATGCATAAATAACTATGGTTTTCTCAGTAACTGTTAGACACGCATTATTCCCTGTTTATTGTTTTATGTTATGGTTTTAAAACATGTTATTGTTTTACCCTTGCTTACTTGTTCTGTCTGTTATATGTCTATGTTCTTAGATGTCTTGTTTATCCAGTAATGGTCACTTTCCTCATTTCGTCACTTTTGTTTCCTTCTGGTTTTGGACAATTTATGGCTGGAGAGGTAGGTTCACAAAGCCCATTAAGCATATATTATTTTTATTACATATAGTCATCACTCTACAGTTATTACAGTAGACATCAAAGAATATTTTTTAAAATGTGCAGGGTTTTGGGGGGAGGGTTCTCAGTGGTGTTTTTTTATGCATTTAAATGGCTTTATTCTAATTAAGCTAATTTTGAAAATCCATGTATCTAAAGAAGATTTACATGTCATACATGTTGAATGGTTTGAAAACAGTCTTTATCCATCTTAAATCATTTAATTATTGATATACCAAATTATTGATATATCAATAAGTTCTTGTTATATTGAGGTGATTCATTGTATGATAAAATACATCATCAACCAACTCAAAAAATTTAAAATTGTCATTTTTCTGTGGATTACACAGGATAATATTGAAACCATTAGAAATTATCTTCTAGAGTTTCAAGCCAAACACTGAATTTTGAATGAAATAATAACAAAAACACGAATAACAGTTGCTCAAACATGGAAATCCATGTGTTTCTGTTCCTATTATCTGTGAAAGGGCTCCGACTCAGTCACAGTCATAGTAATTGTATTTTATTCATTTGTTTAATTTTCCAATTTTTTTCCAGCTGACCCAGAATGAGGCTTTGGTGACATTACTGGACAACCGCACATGGACTAAAGACGGCATCGCTGAAGAGTTTGACTACATTGGAAACGCACGAGTCTGGATGCACCCACAAGTCACCGTCTTCGGCACACTGGCCCTTTTCACCATAATGAGGGTAAGGTGAAAATATATGTACAAAGCTGTAGGTTTGATTTATGTTAGTAAATGTGTCCGTCTGCAAGTTTTCATAATGTGTAAAATTAATTTGTCATTCTATGTAAAGTATGTTAAATTCATACACAATTCCTGACAGGGTTTATGTATTATAAATATACGGGGTGCTATCCCCCCCTTTTTTTTATCCAGAGGTCCACATTTATATTTAATGCTTTAATGGGCAGCTGGATTTGTCTCTCTTTAAATGGCTGGACACAGAGGACATCGAAGCTGACTGAACTGAAAAGCTCAACTCTGTGGGGGTCAAAGTTTGCAGAACTACGAACGCAGCTGGAATCCATAGCTGTGCATGTTCACGGAGCGTGCATTTTCACCTGCTGGACATCACTACCTGACAAGTTTAACTGTTTTCAGAGCATTGCACAGGCCTTATTGACAGTATTTGGCTCCACATATCTGTGTGAGCAGACTTTCTATCACACAAATAATGTTCTCAGCGGCTCCCGTAGCCGTCCGACTCCCGGACACTTGGAGACCTGTGTCTCTGAGTGGGAGACCAGAGATCACACTAATATGTATTAACAAACATGCCTTAGTATTTTTTCCTTATCACTGTTGTGAGTAGACCATAAATAGCATTTGTATTTTCTGTTGTACAGTTCCTTTGCTGTTATGGTGTTCTTGTTTTGGATAAAAACTGTTTTTGTTTTTTGTTTAAAACAGCTGATCTGCACTTTGCCAACATCTGCAAACAAATATAGTTCTATAAAGTTGTTCTATATAGCGTGGAACTGTTGAGCATTATTGCTAATGCAATGGTTGATATGGAACATTGACTTCTGAGGACAGTGGCGGTCCTAGCCTGTTTGGTGCCCTGGGCGAACACTCCCTCTGGTTTGTTTGTCCATCCATCCATCCATCTTCATCCGCTTTATCCGAGGCCGGGTCGCAGGGGCAGCAGCCTAAGCAGAGAAGCCCAGACTTCCCTCTCCCCAGCCACCTCCTCCAGCTTATCCGGGGGAACACCACGGCGTTCCCAGGCCAGCCGAGAGATATAATCTCTCCAGCGTGTCCTGGGTCTGCCCCAGGGCCTCCTCCCGGTGGGACATGCCCGGAACACCTCACCCAGGAGGCGCCCAGGAGGCATCCGGCTCTACTCTGAGCCCCTCCCGGATGGCCGAAACTCTCACCCTATCTCTAAGGGAGAGGCAAGCCACCCTTCGGAGGAAGCTCATTTCTGCCGCTTGTATCCGCGAGAAGGCTGGGTACTCTGAACTGCCATAAGCGCAGATGACAGTCAGGACCCGTTCCCCGACCCTGAGGGGCAGGGAACAAACCCTCTCATCCACCGGGAAAAACCCCAACGTACCGGCAGCAAGCCGAGGGGATATTAGAATACCCACCCCAGCCCGCCGCCTCTCACCAGGGGCAACTCCAGACTGAGACAGAGTCCAGCCCCTCTCCAGGAGACTGGTTCCAGAGCCCAAGCCATGCGTAGAGGTGAGCCCGACTATATCTAGCCAGTACCTCTCAACCTCACGCACTAACTCAGGCTCCTTCCCCACCAGAGAGGTGACATTCCATGTCCCTATTGCCAGTCTTGGCAGCCGGGGATCAGTCTGCCAGGGCCTCCACTCCTGGCCGCCGCCCGGCACACAATGCACCCAACCCCTATGGCGCCTCCTGCGGGTGGTGGGCCTGCGGGAGGATGGGCCCATGTCTCCTCTTCGGGCTGTGCCCGGCCGGGCCCCATGGACTAAGGCCTGGCCATGGTTTGTTTGTATTTTCTTTTATTTTGTGAGTTGGTTATTAGATGCTGCTCCAGCCAGCCAGAGAATCCCCCGCTGCCCCGCCCTCTCCTCCCTGTGCCGCAAGCAACCTCAGAAACGGAGAGCGCCCTTACTCCCAGCAAATGGGCGATAGAAAACCGATCGGTGCATATGCCATTCCCAATATGCACTGGCTGATGTCGGGGCACCATGAGTACGAGCAATTTTTTTTTTTTTTTGCCGACCCCTGATTTAGACAAAGGGTATTCAACTGAAATTTAAGGATGTCTGGTCAGAGAAAACTTCCTCAGTCAATTTACTATGCAAGCTGCAATGCATGTGACCAATTTGTGCATCTCCTGTGTGCACACACTGCCTACAATAAGCCTATAGAAAAAGCTGTGCAAATTAAAATAACCCTACAGTAAATATAAAAAACTTTGAGCAGAGTAAAACAGAAATCGTGCATTAAAATCAAATAGATCAAGGTCTGTATAAAATAGCATCTGGTTTTAGACTGCGGTCTGCCTTGTGGTGAGCTGGAATCTAGAAACACACCAGATAATACCCTGCAGCTCCTGAAATGTCACCCTGTTCTTTCTGTTGATGTCTTCTTCTTCTTCTTCTTCTTCTTCTTCTTCTTCTTCTTCTTCTTCTTTTAGTTCTGGATGTGTGCCTTGGCCATCACCATGCCAGTGCCCTATGGAGCCTTCATGCCAGTACTTGTCATTGGTAAGATGTGTGTTTTTCTGTGAAGAAGAACAGATGAAACACATTTGAAGGGGTTAACACAAGGCTCAGGGGTGAAAAGACTCCCCCAGCAGGCTAGACCTAAGGCAGCATAACTAAGGGAGGATTCAGGGTCACCAGCCCTAACTATATGCTTTGGCAAAAAGGAAAGTTTGAAGCCTAATCTTAAAAGTAGAGCTGACTAACTGAATGCTTATCAGGGAGTTTTTAGGACATCCCGATAATAACAACTGACAGCATTCCAGCCTAGAAGTAACACATCCATGAATTTGTTTTTCAACATCACTCAGACAAAATATTTGAATAGTATGTTTAAAAAATGCATAAAGGCAGACCTATATTTTGTTTAACATGTGCATTGAAGGACATTTTCTGAGTCAGATTCCTCACTGTGTTACTGGAAGATAAGATAAGATAACCTTTATTAGTCCCACATGTGGGAAATTTGTTTTGTCACAGCAGGAAGTGGACAGTGCAAAAGTTATGAGGCAAAAATTAGAATAAAATAAAATAAGAATAAATACAGTACACAACTGTACACAATAGAATAAAATAAAATACTATATACAGTAGAATAAAATAGAATAAAATATACAATAAGATAAAAATAGAATACAAATGCTATATACAACTGAGTAAAAAATACAACGATGCCAGGAAGATTATTGCACATGTGTGGATGTGTGTGTTTGATCAGTTAAAGTCTTTGTTGTGGAGTCTGACAGCAGTGGGGAGGAAAGACCTGCGAAATCTCTCCGTCCGGCACCGTGGGTGCCGCAGTCTCCCACTGAAGGAGCTGCTCAGTGCTGTCACAGTCTCATGCATGGGGTGGGAGATGTTGTCCAACAGGGATGACAGCTTAGCCGCCATTCTCCTGTCACTCACCACCTCCACTGGGTCCAGAGGGCCCAGTGGAAGTTCAAGTAATGTCATGCATGCCTAGCTTTGAGTAATCACCAGTGGACAAAAGAAGTATTCTCGAAGGGTTTAGCTAGTGGTTGTGGGAAGTTGCTTGCTTGCTGTCATTATGCAAAAATGGTAACAGAGAGGTTTTTATGCCACTACTACAAAAACATTGTGAATGATTTGGTTACTAGCAGATTGCTGGGGTTGACAGTAGTTTGCACAAACAATTGCCAACAACCCATCGAGGACACTGAAACTGTACAGCTGTATACACACACACACACACACACACACACACATATATATATATATTTTTATGCTAGCAGGCAAGGCATACATGGAACGCCATAACCAAGTGGCCGGCATAGTGTACAGGAACATCTGTGCCGAGTATAACCTGGAAGTCCCGAGGTCAAAATGGGAGATGCCCCCAAGGGTGATGGAGAATGACCGAGCTAAGATCCTGTGGGACTTCCAGATGCAGACGGACAAAATGGTGGTGGCTAACCAACCGGACATAGTGGTGGTAGACAAACAGAAGAAGACGGCTGTAGTGATCGATGTAGCGGTTCCGAATGACAGCAATATCAGGAAGAAGGAACACGAGAAGCTGGAGAAATACCAAGGGCTCAGAGAAGAGCTCGAGAGGATGTGGAGGGTGAAGGTAACGGTGGTCCCCGTGGTAATCGGAGCACTAGGTGCGGTGACTCCCAAGCTAGGCGAGTGGCTCCAGCAGATCCCGGGAACAACATCGGAGATCTCTGTCCAGAAGAGCGCAGTCCTGGGAACAGCTAAGATACTGCGCAGGACCCTCAAGCTCCCAGGCCTCTGGTAGAGGACCCGAGCTTGAAGGATAAACCGCCCGCAGGGGCGTGCTGGGTGTTATACATATATATATATATATATATATACATACATACACACACACACACACACACACACATACACACAATCCCAGTTGTATAAGGAATAGGTAGGGTAGACTGATTCAATAATGATTTTCAAAACTCATATTTTGACTTAGCATAGCAGTTCCACCCGCGGAACTGCTATGGGCAACCATGCCTTGGTTGGCCTCACCCTGGGGACCAGCATGGCTACTGGAGCAGACTGGGTATGTAACGGAGGGTTGGTGTTTCTTTGCACAGATGTTAAAAAAGAGAGAAACCCTCCTAAAAACGGACAGAGCAGTGGGGCAGCCAAGGGAAAGCACACTAATAAAGACTGTAAGGATAAAATATAATTTATTACATTTAAACAGTTAAAAAAAAAAAAAAGATTAAAACAGCCCTGGCCAGGGGACAACAATAAAAATCAATAAAGCACAACGTTAAAAGATCCAGTGGCGTCCGCCACGGTATAAAAGTCACTAATCACAAATCCGGTGAAGCGATACAGGGAGGGAACCCGGCGGCGTCCTCGCCTTCCTCTCCGCGTTCTGCGCCCCGATGCGCTAAAAAAGGAAAGGCAGCAGCAGTCACTACTCTTTTAGGGAGTTATCATTCATTAAAAGGGGACAAGTCAAAAAGACTTACCCCGGGTGGGCAGAGCTCTCAACTCGCCCGCCGGTTCCTTGTGACCGGTAAATGGCACTGGCCTGCCTCGCCGCCTCTAATTCTTCGCAGACGCGTAATCTGGGCTTCCGTTGCTGCAGCCGTCAGACCGCTCGCTCCGCGTCCTCGGTCGCTGGCGCTGTATCTCCCTCCCGTTGCTGCAGCAGTCGGACCGCTCGCCCCGCATCGCTGGCTTTCCCTCCTTTCACGCCAGGCTCTACAGTCTCTCTGCGGGCTTGCAGGCGCCGCCGCCTGACACCATTCGCTACGCCATCGCTGCCGCTCTGTCTCTGCCCCCCTCATGTCAGTAGTCTGGTAGGCCCTCTTATTGGTCTCCGGGAACCTCGCAGGTGTATATGGTTCATAATCAGGGAGGGGCGGAGTCTTTCCGGACAAGTCACCGATAAATACAATAAAACATGCAACAAAACTCATAAAAATAAAACACTGTACAATATTAAAGTAAAACACAGCAAAACATGCACCAAAAACCCGCAGTAACTTGTCCATTTCCACCCCGTGACATCCCCCCACACTGAAAGATTAGCAGTCCCTGCTAAGGCCCAGCTTCCAGTCCTGACCTCCTTGGAGTCTGGTTCCTTTTCCTACCCCCAAGCGAAAATATAACAAAGTGTGCCATACAGTCAAATGCCACAACGAACAATCCCTTTCACGTCCCCATAGCATAGCTACCCTTGAGTCATTAGGTCCTAAACTGCACCTAGCTGCTACTGTGGGGATACTTCCAGGCCTAACCTAGGTTTCGTGCTTAATCCCAAGCACTGCTGCCCACGTCCCGCAAACTTGCAGTTGACCTCCCATGACAACCTACGTTGGACATTCCTTATTCACTCTTCTTGTGGCCAAACACTCATACCTGCGCACACTGTCTATGCCCATCTGCTCAGTAGTCCTTGGCTCCAACAGTCTATCCTTTTAAATTACAGCCAGACTGGGGCACCAGAATACACATAGATCATCAATTTTACTATTCCCCTGACTAACCCAACTGCTCTTAACTCCGTATCCTGTCGACAACGCCAATTATGTAACGGAGGGTTGGAGTTTCTTTGCACAGATGTTAAAAAAGAGAGAAACCCTCCTAAAAACGGACAGAGCAGTGGGGCAGCCAAGGGAAAGCACACTAATAAAGACTGTAAGGATAAAATATAATTTATTACATTTAAACAGTTAAAAAAAAAATAATAAAATAGATTAAAACAGCCCTGGCCAGGGGACAACAATAAAAATCAATAAAACACAACGTTAAAAGATCCAGTGGCGTCCGCCACGGTATAAAAGTCACTAATCACAAATCCGGTGAAGCGATACAGGGAGGGAACCCGGCGGCGTCCTCGCCTTCCTCTCCGCGTTCTGCGCCCCGATGCGCTAAAAAAGGAAAGGCAGCAGCAGTCACTACTCTTTTAGGGAGTTATCGTTCATTAAAAGGGGACAAGTCAAAAAGACTTACCCCGGGTGGGCAGAGCTCTCAACTCTGCCCGCCGCTTCCTTGTGACTGGTAAATGGCACTGGCCTGCCTCGCTGCCTCTAATTCTTCGCAGACGCGTAATCTGGGCTTCCGTTGCTGCAGCCGTCGGACCGCTCGCTCCACGTCCTTGGTCGCTGGCGCTGTATCTCCCTCCCGTTGCTGCAGCGGTCAGACCGCTCGCCCCGCGTCGCTGGCTTTCCCTCCTTTCATGCCAAGCTCTACAGTCTCTCTGCGGGCTTGCAGGCGCCGCCGCCTGACACCATTCGCTACGCCATCGCTGCCGCTCTGTCTCTGCCCCCCTCATGTCAGTAGACTGGTAGGCCCTCTTATTGGCCTCCGGGAACCTCGCAGGTGTATATGATTCATAATCAGGGAGGGGCGGAGTCTTTCCGGACAAGTCACCGATAAATACAATAAAACATGCAACAAAACTCATAAAAATAAAACACTGTACAATATTAAAGTAAAACACAGCAAAACATGCACCAAAAACCCACAGTAACTTGTCCATTTCCACCCCGTGACAGGTACAGTAGGCTGGGTTACTGCTGCCCTCACATTGGAAGACAGGACAAGCACTGGCAACAGCTGGGCATCAGCTGTCCCCGCCTGAATAACAGATATGGGTGCAAGAATGTTTTTGAGCTGCGATTATTTCAATGATTTTTTGTGTTTGTGAAGCTGACAGCAAAGTGAAATTATTGTCTCAGAATTGGAAAATGTTCAAGGTGACTTTTACGTTTTTTGAGTCAGCAGAATATATCACTGGGTTTTCTGTTCACCAGCCTGGGAAATCAGACACTTAACTCACTGTTTCCAGTCCTGTAGAGACTGAGTTCTTGGTTCCCCAGTCAGCCTTTTCCAAGACTAAAATCTGTGAACTCCTTCATTTTCCAGAGCTCTCCAGTGGACCACATTGGAGTCTTTGCAAGGTTCATTTTGGCCCCTGAGCCATATGTTTGACAACCCTATTTTAGATTACTGTAGTGACTGATTCAATAATGACTTCAAAACTCCATAATTTTTTTGTTTTAGATAAGTTTTATATTTTGACTTGGCAATTTATTTTTGTCAGGCTGGTGGTGCTCAAGCTATAGCAATTTCAGTTTCCTGTGCACATATTTGAAAATTCTTGCAAGTCTAAGAACTGCTGATTTTTGATAAACAGCCACATACTGATTATGAATCTCTATCTCCTTCCACATTTCAGGGGCAGGCTTGGGGCGTCTGGTTGGAGAATGCATGGCATTCTGGTTCCCAGATGGCATTCATACAGGTCATGCTATCTATCCCATAGTGCCAGGAGGCTACGCTGTGGTGGGTAAGTTAAAGACTCTCTCCTGACTACATTCTACTTAAAATGACAAATACTTTCTTTGGTACAAAGTAAATAAAATAACATTCTTAACGTTTTGGAAGACCCTTGTAGCTCACAAAGAACCCCATGCACACACCTCAGGAGTTTCGTGAACGTTAGTTTTAAATGTTTCAGACACTTTTGCTTTCCAATGGAGACACTGTATTGGCCATGGTCTGAACAGAGGATAAAAGGGTAGCCCAGGAGGTAATAATGAAGAGGGTCAACCAACCACTGTATTGCCAGATACTCCTCGTCAATGGAGTTGTATCTGCCTTCCCGCTCAGACTGTCACGACCGGGGCAGCAGCCGTGTGAAGTGTGGCGAAGGAGGACTCAAATGCAGCACTTACTTGAGAAGCAGGGTGATTTATTATAGAAGACAGAACACAAAGTGGGGATGGCAAAACAAAACTAAGGATAAACTAAACTGGGAAAACTAAACTATAGACGGCAAACCTGAAACACGAGAGGAGGACTGCAGGGAGAGCGCATAGTGGAGTCACGGAGAGGTTAACGGAGCAAAGCAGAGTACGCAGGGTAACGCAGAGGATGAACACAAACGACGTGACAAGGAACACAGGCAGGCACACACTATAAATACACAGAGGGACACTGGGAAATCACACACAGGTGGGAGACACAGCTGGACCTGATTAACCTGACGAGACAGGGGAACACTAACACCAGGAGCCAACAGAGGGAGCACAAACCCAGAAACCCAGTATCCAAAACCCCAAAACACAAACCATCCCAAAAGAGCCCACAAATAATAATAATAATAATAATAATAATAATAATAATAATAACTAGAAAAAGATGCATTTCCTGCGAAAATGCTGTGTGGATGCTGTAACGGTGAAGCTGTCTGCTGAAAATGGCTGAAAAAGATGAAAAGTTGCAAAAACTTGTATGGCGGTGAAGAAACTCAAAATTCTGTTGAAAACAGGTGAAGAAGAAGAGATTTTTGCTGAAAAGTGGTGCAAAGCAAAAAAATTCTACTGAAAAGAGGTAAAGAAGCTGAATTTTGTACTGAAAAGAGGTGAAAAAAAATGTCCTCACGACCAGGATTTGAACCTTGCCCTCCTGGTCTCGAAGTGGTTACTCAGCTCACTGAGCCAAACTAATTCTGAATCCTTCTGAGTGGAGAGACTGACAATTCAGCTGAAATGAGCAGAAGCTGCTGTGAATTGTGCTGATAAGAGGTGAAAAGGCTGAAAATTCTGCAGAAAAGAGGTGAATCAGCAGAATTTCTGCTGAAAAGACGTAAAGAAGCAGAAAATTCTGCTGAAAAGAGGTGACGAAGCAGAACGTTGCACTGAAAAGAGGTGAATCAGCAGAATTTCTGCTGAAAAGAGGTTTTTGCTGAAAAAAGCTGAAAGAGCTGGAATTTGTGCTGAAAAGGGGTGAAGACGCTAAAATCTGTGATGAAAAAAAGTGAAAAAAGTTCAACTGTGAACTGAACATATTGTTGTCACAAGCGGGATTTGAACCTGGGCCTCCCGCTCTGAGAACGGCTGCTCATCTCACTGAGCTAAAACACAGCTCAATCCGGCAAGGAAAATCAGTGACCCCACTGATAATGTGGAAGAAATGGGCAAAAAATATTGTATAAAAAAATTCAATATCTCAAAACTTATTGAAGGTATGAGCACCAAAAGTCATAGCAGGAAAGAGCAGAAAGAGCAGAATTTTTTAAGCTTTGAACGGTGTAAATAACTACTCCCTCAGTTTTTGTGCTAAGTGCCAAAAAACGTACGGAAGCAACTAGAAGATGAAGAATAATAAAGATAAAGAATAAAGAGAAACAGGAACTCAATAGTGTGGATGCTTTACAGCATCCACACAATAACAACAACAACATCATCAATAAATGCACTAAACACAAAATCACTGAGTCATGGACTCAGGACCATGACACAGACAGCTTCTGGCTTATATAAATGACCAGACAGTCAAGCCCCCTCACCTGCTGGGACAAAGCTGCCCCAACCGTCTGTTTAAGGCATCAGTCTGCAGAATAAATTGGAGGGAAAGGTTAGGAGTGTGCAGCACAGCAACCTTGTTTACCTGCAAAAATGGTACCTGGTGCGTCACCATCAACTGTACAAAATCTGGGCCACTCTTTTGGGTGAGATCAGTTAATGGGGCTAGTTTGATCCACAAAACCAGGAACAAACCAGTGGTAGAATCAGCATTCCCCAAACACCACCCCACCTCCTTTTTGGTCTTGCAACATGGGCAGGATACGATGGCTGTCGTTTTCTCTATCTGAAGGTTGCCTGCAGATAGATACTGTACCTCTGTCCAACTGTACACTTCTTTGGGTTGGCTAAGAGCCCCACCTGCCTCAGGCGCTCCAGGACAGTGGATTTCCATTGCATATGCTCCGCCCAAAGCTGATCTGCTCTGTGGCTGTCCCAATGGCAATATTGGCTACACACCCACTCCAACGTTCGAGCAGGGAGCCACTCCACAAAGTGTTTGAGCACTCCCGCCTCCACCAGAGCCAGGGCCGGGCCACAGCTACAGGGCCGTAGTCACCTGGCAACTGCGCCAACAAGCCGTCTGGCATAAGAGTACGGCGAGAAAAAAGACACTTCTTCTTTCCAAAGCGTTCCAGCTGCGTCCTTTCAGCTCCACAAACCACACCGCCCTCTCCCCCAGCCCTGGCTACTGAAATATGGAAGACATGATTGCTTTGATAGATAACACCTGGCCAACCTTCCTGGCCCTGTCTCTTGAACCCACTACTCTACCCCTCCCCTGCAGCTGAGCCTCAAACCACACTGTTGGGTCTGCACTTCCACAGCCCCCGCTGGTTTAGAAACATATTCCCGTTAACGACGAAGAAGCAAGACGAACATCTTTAACTGGTTTTTACTTGCTAGCAAGGGAGGCCCGCTCAGTGTCTCAGGAAAGCACTCTGAATCCAACCACAGACAACCTCGACTCTGGCCTCCGCTTGCCGCCTTTTATTGAAAACAGTTACAGTACACACAAGCACCTCCCATTGTAAAACCCCCCCTATGGTTCTAGAAGATAAGGTACTATGTGTGTATGTGTGTGCACGTGCAAGCATGTGTGTGTGTGTGTGTATGCATGTGCGAGAATGTGTGTGTGTGTGTGTGTGTGTGTGTGTGCGAGAATGTGTGCGTGTATGCATGTGAGCATGTGTGTTTGTATTTGGGGGTGCGTTTGTGTGACCTCCTGCCCACAAAAGGGTCATAAAGGCAGGAAGCTTACTAAGCAACAAAACAGAACCCTCACGTAGATGTCCCATAATAAAACACTACAGCCTCCCCCACCATTTAACAGGCTGGCAGAAACAAAGGAATGTCTTTGATCCTAATGTTTGAACCAAGACTTACAAATTTAAGTAACACAATGACAATATTTAACAATTTGACTCCAACACACACCCCACTAATACTTCATATAAAAACACAAGGTGTGCACTGCTTTCACTCATTTAACAAAATTAGTAATTTGTCACTAATAGTTTTAACTTTGCTGTCAGTAGATAAAAACTTCACTAATGAATCTCACAATTTTCTTTAATTAATCGCAATTAATCACAATTACTTGATCAATAGCCTGGCTGCAATTACGCTTTTCAACTTTATATTTAAGCTTGTAACAGACATTTATGCAATATAATGAAATAAATGGAGAATAATAAAATAAAATTAAATCGATTTAATTTCATTCATTTTTATTCTATATTAATCGCATTTCATTTTGCATGAGCAAACAGACTTGAGAAAAAAGGGAAAATATACGAACTAAACATGTCTATTGAACATCTTGAACATTCATGTTAACAAAAACTCTGTAAACATTTATCCACACTCTCTGTCACTCTTGGGGAGGCACTTCAAGTCCTTGAAACGAGGAACCAAAGCTCTGTAAAGTGCATGTTCTCAACAATATTAACAGGTCTGCAGTTTGTTGCAATCCACTTGGCAGTTGTGTCGGTCAATATGTCCAAGGTAGACCTACTGCATCCCTGATGCTCCGTGAGTGGTTTGTCGCAAGCTGACGCGTTAGCCAAAGTGCTAGCAGCATCCCTGACTAATGAATGCTTCGTGTCAATGTTATATTTTAAGCTGGAAGTGCTTCAGTGAAAAGAAAATTCCTTCTTGCACAATGTGATTGGTTCAGCTGCCCGTCACTGAAATGCGTTGACAGAAACATTTCAGGGATTTTGAGTCATTCTGCACTCCAAATGCGTTAATAGCGTTATTTTTTTTTTTTTATCACATTAATCGTGATGACAGCTTAATCTACGTTAACGTGTTAATTTTGAGAGCACTAAACAATACAGATTAAAATAATCCAAAGTGTACCTAAAACTATTTTTCTTCAACAGTTCTGTTTGTCATGTGCTTGGGGACAGTAAGATTATATTTACTCACCCTTAAAATCAAACCCTGAAATTAAATCAACTTAATGAAAACAATCATCCATCCATCCATTCGCTTCCGCTTATCCTTTTCAGGGTCGCGGGGGGCGCTGGAGCCTATCCCAGCTGTCACAGGGCGAGAGGCGGGGTACACCCTGGACAGGTCGCCAGTCTGTCGCAGGGCCAACACACAGGGACAGACAACGATTCACACTCACATTCACACCTAGTGACAATTTCGATTATCCAATTAACCTATCCCAAAAGCTGCATGTTTTTGGACGGTGGGAGGAAGCCGGAGTACCCGGAGGGAACCCATGCAAACACGGGGAGAACATGCAAACTCCACACAGAAAGACCCCGGCCTGATGGTGGAATTGAACTCAGGACCTTCTTGCTGTGCGGCAACAGTGCTAACCACCGTGCCACCGTGCTGCCCTTCGAAAACAATCAGAAATGCAAAAATACCCCAAAAAGCAAGGTCAAAGACCCAGAATGATGACAAAGAAAACAACACATTTAAGCAGTATTTTCTCTCCCTGTTCCTCTTCCCAACAAAAGGTGCTGCAGCTTTGTCCGGAGCAGTCAGCCACTCATTTTCCACCGTGGTCATGGTGCTTGAGTTGACTGGACAGATCTCCCACCTTCTGCCGGCCCTGATAGCAGTGGTCCTGGCCAACCTTGTGGCCCAGTCCCTGCAGCCCTCCATCTATGACTCCATCATCAAGATAAAGAAGCTTCCCTACCTCCCAGAGCTGGGCTGGGGTCAGCACGAGTATGTATACACTGGAGAAACACAAGCACACAACTGTCATGATAAATAGGTTTTGGCCTTTTGAAAAACTAGAAGTGGGAAACATCAAACAAGAATAATTTTAACTGTTAAACGAAAAGCTAATAATAACTGCCAAAAAAAAACGTATTATGTAGGTAATTAAGAACATTTGGAAATGCTTGAAATTAATGTAAATAAACAATACTAAGTTAGTATCTGATCAGGTATTTGGTGACTGAAATGATACAAACTTCATAAAGTTGTCTTGTTCGATGTTCAAGTCTAAGCCGGTCAGATGACAACCAACAGTCACAGCAGTTGGTTGCTCCTCACTGGGTCCGATTCTCTTCCCATTAAAATGGAGTTGCATGGAATTAAACTAGAATCTGTAAAAAAAAAAATCTTCCTACAGAACTTTGTTGCTGCCATTCATTTTCCCCAAAAGCATGCTGGAGCTGTGAAAGGATAGTCATCAATTTAACTTTGTATTTCAAGTGAAGTGAGTGTAGTGACTTGTCATGACAACTGGAGAGGAGCGCTGTCCCGAGCCTGTGAACTCTGACTGGCAGCTGACCCTAACCCTGATGTGATTTCAGTGTTGTATTTGGAGGGGAGTGGTTATAGATCCAAGCTGAAGTTGACAGTTTGTCTTTGGCATGGGCAGACCATTCAAAGAAAATTTTTTAAAATTACGTTCATGGCTCCATCCTCCTTTTTAATCTCATTTTTTTCCTACTCACTCGAGTCCTTCCTCTCTACGGCAACTTGATAAGCCTCCCCGTTCTCATTTCAGGGTGTATAACATTCGTGTGGAGGACATTATGGTGCGCGACGTGCAGTACATCACACTCAGCTGCAGCTACAGAGACTTGCTAAACATCCTAATGAAAAGTCGGCTAAAGGCTCTACCCCTGCTTAAATCAGCTGGTAAGTCACTGCTACACACTGTGATGTTCATATGAAGTTATAACTCACTAACCCCATGAAAAAATACATACATGAACAATAGATAAGCCCTTTGGGCTTAACAGGCTATTAGCCGTAGCCCCAAAACAACATCATTAATACTTCATATTCATATTGCATTTTATGATAAAACCTGCAATATACTCAGCAGTTTCCTTTGATATGAAGAAACCTAAAACTCCATCATTTTAATATTTGGTTCAAAGCGTGTGATTTAAAAATGACAGTATAAATTGTCTCTTTGGACAGATGGTAATGTGCGGACCACAGCAACAACTGAGTGGACCAAAAAACAAGTAAAAACCTCAACTGCTAGGTTTACCAAATTTTACTGAACCTTAAGTTTGTGACTTAATGTGTCAGGCTTTACAGGGTTCATTTATTCATAACTCTGCAGCACATAGTTCTAATTCAAGACCACAGCTCTAGTCCTTTTATGCTACTGACCAACACAACTAAATAACAATAAGGAAGAATAACCTTGATTCATTATTATTTACCATTATTCAGCAGTTTTCATAACATGGATAAAAGAGTTTAATGGAGATGACAGACAACTGGAGCTTCTGCTCAGTTTTGATCATATTTAAACGTTTTAGTTGAAAACTAACTCCTACACAGCTCCCACTCCCACTGCAATTGACGCCCGTCCTTGTTAAAAAAAAAATGTACACAGTCTGTAACTGACTTTATGCAACCTGGTGCAAAAAACATATAATTTTTTCCCATTTCACTTGCTGTGGAAAAATGCTAAAGTTTAACAAACATAAAATAGTATTTTTTTTAATCTACCAGAGCCAAAAAACCTGGAGTATCCTGCATGGTGTACAGTGTGACCTTTATTTTTTTGTTTTTTTTTAAAAAAGAAGAAAAAAAGAGGAAACTGTACAAGTGGAGGACAAAAGAAAAAGTAGCAGGCCTAAAAAAGAATCTATCTATGTGACCTTAAGAAAGAGGACATGCCTTAAGGACATGGTTGGGATCGCCGCAGTTAGCTCACTCCTTATTTCTAAAACAAGTTTACACAGTCTTCTCTTATCTCACATAAAAAATTGCTCCTTCACCCCTTTTTATCCTCTTCTTCCCTCTTCCTCCTCTCCCAGAGTCAATGATCCTGTTGGGTTCCATTGAGCGTGCCCAGCTCCAGTCGCTGCTCTCGCAGCAGCTCAGCCGTGCCAGACGTCTGCAGTGCATCAAAGAACGAGGCGCTGAGGAGAAGACGATCCTCTCCACTGAGTCAAACCCACCCAGCAATAACAACAGCAGCCTGCAGACAGGCCAGGAGGAAGGCCACATCCAGGTGAGAGGTCACTGGAGGACACATGCTTTGTGAAAGGAGCTCTAACATAAGTGACAGATTCAACATTTTCTTTCACCCGAAACCTTAGACTTATCTGCATGTTTGTTGTCCACCCATTCACCTGCTCATGCTTCATTGTTTTTTTCCTCAGTTCTCACTCTTCCTCTCTTCCCACATCCCATCTGGTCCATTGCTTGCTCATAGCAATTGTTGTATATCAAAGTGTTGAATTGAATGAATGTACGAGGTCATTTCTGTGTTTACAGAGGAAATAAACTGAAATTGGCAGACAGGTTGAAGATAGATGTCTATAGATGAAAGATGGTTAGTTGCAGCTGCTGCACTGCATTGCTTAAACATGAGTGAGTGGCTAAGCAGAACATCCTCAGGCATGGATGTGGAAGTCGAGGAGTCTGCTGTGATGCTGTCTGCTTTTGATTTGATATTGTCTGATATGTTGACAAGCATATTTTCTTGGCAAAACCTGATTTTTTTCCATCCATCCATCCATCCATCTTCATCCGCTTTATCCGAGGCCGGGTCGCGGGGGCAGCAGCCTAAGCAGAGAAGCCCAGACCTCCCTCTCCCCAGCCACCTCCTCCAGCTTATCCGGGGGAATACCAAGGCGTTCCCAGGCCAGCCGAGAGATATAATCTCTCCAGTGTGTCCTGGGTCTGCCCCGGGGCCTCCTCCCGGTGGGACATGCCCGGGGAGGGTGCCCGAGGGCGAGCGTCTGGTGGCCGGGCCTTAGTCCATGGGGCCCGGCCGGGCACAGCCCGAAGAGGAGACATGGGCCCATCCTCCCGCAGGCCCACCACCCGCAGGAGGCGCCATAGGGGTCGGGTGCATTGTGTGCTGGGCGGCGGCCAGGAGCAGAGTCCCTGGCGGACTGATCCCCGGCTGCCAAGACTGATTTTTTTCGTCCATTTCAAAAATCCTCAGTATACATAGAGAAAATGTTGTCAGGGCAAGGAAAGTCAGCAGGGGGATTGACTGAGGTCATACATTTGAGGCTAGGCTAATATGAGAATTCTTAGTGTAGCTCTCAACCCCTGCAGGTTTGTTCTCTTCATTCGTGTGCTCTTGTTTCTGTTGCATCAGCCCACAGTAGTGCACATGATTGTGATTTTTTATTTTTTTAATCAGTGTGTGTGTGTGTTTGTGTGTGTGTGCAGATCACTAATGAGGAGCTGCACCCGCCCCCTGTGGTGGAGCGACCCACTGACCTTTCCAACAGTAAGAACTACACTTACCTGTGCAAATTCATGCACACAGCAGAGTTTCAGAAGACCAGACTGAAACAAAAGGAAATAGAAATTCAATAGAAGTCTGGGTTTTGCTCTCTCTGTTCCTAATGTGACTAATTCAAACAGTTTCAGGAGCTGACTAAACAAGTATAAATAAAGCACACCTGTTTTTCTAGGTCACATTTTAAATTTTTGCTTTGTGGCCACTGATTAAAAATACAAGACAAACCAGCTAATTTCACTCCCTGAGCTCACTAAGCTGGACCTCCTGACTATGTTGCGGTCTGTGTGTCTCTGTCTCTGATGCAGGCTCACAAGATGAATCAGGAGTCACACTGAGAAGCATTTTCTGTGCCAGTTCAGATGCAGAAGAGGTAAGAGAGTGACATCCCACGCACACACCCACACACCTACACTCTCAGACTTCCACCCTGCAGAAAGATGTCCTAACATAGCCCCCGTCTCACTCAGACCTCTGGAGTATTTTTGGCAGATTGCTGCAAAGCACAGTGTTGGTAGTTTGACACTGGACGTCATCATCAAACAGCATCTGCCTTAAGTTGCAATGTTGATGTCCTTGTAGTCACTCATTCAGTGACTCATGTCATTTTGTCCATCTTCTGTGCACAGATGTAGTGCTAAATGTTTATGGAGGTAACAACCTGCTGAGGGCTGTTATTTGCCTTTACCTGTGTGTTTGTGGCATTCACACCGAATTGTGTTATTGGGTTCAGTGTACACGCTGATTATCGTTGCTTTCTGTATTTTTTTTTCTTTTGCTTCTCAGGTACAAGATGATCGAGATGTTCAAGATCCCACTAGTGAGGTAAGATGTTCAGACAATCCACACAGACAGAACAACCAATGAGAGCAGAGCACAAGCGGTCGCAGCAGAGTGTTCATTGCTCTGGGAAATGAGAAAATGGGGGGACTACAAAAGTTTCCACCCAGCCCCCTGTTCAGATTTAGAACTGAGGAATTCTCTTGGATAAGAGGCGAAACATCTTCAAAAACAAGAGTTTGAAAAGAAGGTGATGGAATTGTTTTCAGATTGTCTTAGCCAGCAGTGTGACAGCAAATTGCTCTGTTGGTGTTTAAGATAAGATGAGGCTTAATTATTCAAAAAATACACTTTAGGCCAAGAATGGCGGGCTGTATTACTGTAAGCGAATTATTTATTACAAACTAAAGTCATCTTAAGGGAAAATAATGTAGATCACTAACTGCTATGAAGTGATCAATCCGACACGGGATGCTAAAAAGGCGTTTCACTCTTGTTGACTTGCAGATTACAGACTGGGAGGCAAGGCAACTTGATGAGAGGGTCAACTTCAACAACTGCAAGATTAACCCCGCCCTGATCCAGCTGCTGGAGTGTACATCACTGCATAAGGTTTGAATTCTGAATACTGCGATAGTCATACTGTATGTGTCTGTCACAATGACAGCAGTATTTTCCAGTATTTTAAAGTTGTGGGACAACGGTTGACTTGTATTTGATCCTTTAAAGAACGTACATAAGATTTAAAATGATAAATCAATGCAAGGTGACCTAAAATGAAAAGATCCACAAACAGTTTGACAGAACAAAACGTACATTACATCATATGTCTACATATACACTCATGAAATTTCAAACTGCACCATTTCTGTTACTTTCAAAATAAATGTATTCCATAACAAAGCAATTGTGGCAAATATGATTATTAAACGACTGGGTGGTGGCTCAACGTTGTCCTAACAGTGATCAATTTGAGAAAAACAAAGATTTGATTTTATAAGAGCAAAGCAAAAAAACAAAGGAAAAACAAATACATCTCAGATACAGGTCAACTGCAAAGAAAAGGAAAAAGAATAACCGAGTGTCGATCGAGTTACACAAAGTCAATGGCAAAAATGATATTGATTATTTTTCTAATTTTTATGGTGATTACAGCAGCATGTGTGGGCACTGTGTTGCATTTTTCTGTGTTTTGCAATGGCACTCTGCAAGATGATAAGTGGTTACAGAGGTCAATCACACGGGAAATATTTGGTGCTGTGCTGCAGGGAAGAGCAATAAGCATCTGAAGCGCTTTGCAACCAGTGCTGCTATTGTTTTGCTGAAAAAGCAAGGTCCTCACAAAAACCACTACTACTTCTACAAGGCTGCCAAAACCAGCATAGAATAGAATAGAATTCAACTTTATTGTCATTGCACATGTCACAGGTACAGGGCAACGAAATGCAGTTTGCATCCATCCAGAAAGTGCTTTAGTCGTGATATAGATATATTACAATATAAATTAGCAATAATAGAGATGTGTAAGTATATTACAGAAATGGGTCTATTATGGTATGTTATAATGTACACAGTGTGAAGTATGCTATGAATATTCTATAATTATAAGTATGTACAGGCTGTAGTGAGTACAAGCTATGTACAGGCTATGAACAGGATATAAATATGAAATAAAAACTATACAGAAATCTGAGATATACAGCTATACAGAATGTGAACTATGCAAGTTATAAACAGTTGTGGGATTAAAAATTATCGTATGTACAGAATGATTATCTACACAGAACTATACAGTAGTGGTAAAGTGCTAGTGGTTGTGGGTGTGTGTATGTTCAGTCCATGAGTTTAACGTGGGTCAGATGTCAGGAGGCAGAGTTCAGGAGTCTGACAGCTGTGGGGAAGAAGCTGTTCCGGTACCTGGTGGTCTTAGTCCGGAGGCTCCTGTAGCGCCTCCCAGAGGGCAGGAGGGTGAAGAGTCCATGTGATGGGTGACTGGGGTCTTTGATGATTTTCCCAGCCCTTTTCAGACACCGCTTCCTGTAGATGTCCTTTATGGCAGGAAGTGGTGCTCCGGCGATGCGCTGGGCAGTTTTCACGACCCTCTGCAACGCCTTCCGGTCCGAGGCAGAGCAGTTCCCGTACCAGACTGTTATACAGTTGGTCAGGATGCTCTCGATGGTGCAGCGATAGAAGTTCACCAGGATGTCTGAGGACAGGTGGTTCTTCCTCAGAGTCCTCAAGAAGAAGAGGCGCTGGTGAGCCTTCTTGACCAGCTTGGAGCAGTTGGTCGTCCAGATGAGATCCTCGGAGATGTGGACTCCCAGGAACTTGAAGCTGCTCACACGCTCCACAGCCATCCCCTTAATGTGGATGGGTGGATGTGGGTCAGCATTCCTCCTGTAGTCCACGATGAGCTCCTTAGTCTTCTCGGTGTTAAGCAGTAGGTTGTTTGTGTCGCACCACTCAGCCAGACGATCCACCTCCTCCCTGTAGGCGGCCTCATCGTTGTCACTGATGAGGCCAATCACCGTGGTGTCATCTGCAAACTTAATGATGGTGTTGGAACCATCAGCAGGTCTGCTGTCGTGGGTGAAGAGGGAGTAGAGGAAAGGGCTCATCACACAGCCCTGTGGTACACCGGTGTTCATTGTGATTGTTGATGAGCAGCGGTTATCCAGTCGGACATGTTGGGGGCGGTTGGTCAGGAAGTCCAGTAACCATTTGCAGATGAGCATGTGTCATTCACCAATATTAGTGCCTTCACAGATTTGTGCTAATGTTCCTCATCGAGCTGCCGCTTTAACTGTCTGCTAACAGCCCTCGGTTCAATTCAATTCAATTCAATTTTATTTATATAGCGCCAAATCACAACAGAAGTCACCTCAAGGCGCTTTATATTGTACAGGAGATCGCACAATAATACATACAGAGAAAAACCCAACAATCATATGACCCCCTATGAGCAAGCACTTTGGCAACAGTGGGAAGGAAAAACTCCCTTTTAACAGGAAGAAACCTCCGGCAGAACCAGGCTCAGGGAGGGGCGGGGCCATCTGCTGCGACCGGTTGGGGTGAGAGAAGGAAAACAGGATAAAGACATGCTGTGGAAGAGAGACAGAGATTAATAACAGATATGATTCAATGCAGAGAGGTCTATTAACACATAGTGAGTGAGAAAGGTGACTGGAAAAGAAAAACTCAATGCATCATGGGAATCCCCGGCAGCCTACGTCTATTGCAGCATAACTAAGGGAGGATTCAGGGTCACCTGGTCCAGCCCTAACTATATGCTTTAGCAAAAAGGAAAGTTTGAAGCCTAATCTTGAAAGTAGAGATAGTGTCTGTCTCCTGAATCCAAACTGGAAGCTGGTTCCACAGAAGAGGGGCCTGAAAACTGAAGGCTCTGCCTCCCATTCTACTTTTAAATACTCTAGGAACAACAAGTAAGCCTGCAGTGTGAGAGCGAAGTGCTCTAATAGGGTGATATGGTACTACAAGGTCATTAAGATATGATAGAGCCTGATTATTTAAGACCTTGTATGTGAGGAGCAGGATTTTGAATTCAATTCTGGATTTAACAGGAAGCCAATGAAGGGAAGCCAAAACAGGAGAAATATGCTCTCTCTTTCTAGTACCTGTCAGGACTCTTGCTGCAGCATTTTGGATTAGCTGAAGACTTTTCAGCGAGTTGTTAGGACATCCTGATAATAAAGAATTACAGTAGTCCAGCCTGGAAGTAATAAATGCATGAACTAGTTTTTCAGCATCACTCTGAGACAGGATATTTCTAATTTTAGAGATGTTGCACAAATGGAAGAAAGCAGTCTTACATATTTGTTTAATATGTGCATTGAAGGACATGTCCTGGTCAAAAATGACTCCAAGGTTCCTCACAGCATTACTGGAGGCCAAGGTAATGCCATCCAGAGTAAGAATCTGGTTAGATACCATATTTCTAAGATTTTCAGGGCCGAGTACAATAACCTCAGTTTGATCTGAATTAAGAAGCAGAAAGTTAGCGGCCATCCAGGTCTTTATGTCTTTAAGACATTCCTGCAGTTTAACTAATTGGTGTGTGTTACCTGGCTTCATGGACAGATAGAGCTGGGTGTCATCTGCATAGCAGTGAAAATTTATGCTATGTCTTCTAATGATACTGCCTAAGGGAAGCATGTATAATGTAAATAGAATTGGTCCTAGCACTGAACCCTGTGGAACTCCATAATTGACCTTAGTGGGTGAAGAGGACTCTCCATTTACATGTACAAATTGGAGTCTATTAGATAGATATGATACAAACCACTGCAGTGCAGTACCTGTAATACCTACAGCATGTTCTAATCGCTCTAATAGGATATTATGGTCAACAGTATCGAACGCAGCACTGAGGTCTAGCAGGACAAGCACAGAGATGAGTCCACTATCAGAGGCCATAAGAAGATCATTTGTAACCTTCACTAAAGCTGTTTCTGTGCTGTGATGAGCTCTGAAACCTGACTGAAACTCTTCAAATAAGCCATTCCTCTGCAGATGATCTGTTAGCTGTTTGACAACTACTCTTTCAAGGATGTTTGATATGAAAGGAAGGTTGGAGATTGGCCTATAATTAGCTAAGACAGCTGGGTCTAGAGATGCTTTTTAAGTAAAGGTTTAACTACAGCCAGCTTGAAGGCCTGTGGTACATAGCCGATTATTAGAGATAGGTTGATCATATTTAAGATTGAAGCATTAATTAATGGCAGGACTTCTTTGAGCAGTTTTGTAGGAATGGGGTCTAAAAGACACGTTGATGATTTGGAGGAATTAATTATTGAAGTTAACTCAGAAAGATCAATTGGAGAAAAAGAGTCTAACTTAACATCGATGGTACTAAAAGTAGCTGTAGATAATATTACATCTGTGGGATGATTATTGGTAATTTTTTCTCTAATGATTAAAATGTTATTTGTGAAGAAGTTCATGAAGTCATTACTAGTTAACGTTAAAGGGATGGTTGGCTCAGTAGAGCTCTGACTGTTTGTCAGCCTGGCTACAGTGCTGAAGAGAAACCTGGGGTTGTTCTTATTTTCTTCAATCAGTGACGAATAGTAAGATGTTCTGGCTTTGCGGAGGGCTTTCTTATAAAGCAGCAAACTATTTCTCCAGGCTAAATGATGATCCTCTAAATTTGTGACACGCCATTTCCTCTCCAGCTTACGAGTTATCTGCTTTAGGCTACGTGTTTGAGAATTATACCACGGAGTCAGGTACTTCTGATTTGAGGCCTTAGTTTTCACAGGAGCTACAGTATCCAGAGTCGTACGTAGTGAGGAGGTAAAAATTATTAACAAGATAATCGACCTCTGTTGGAGTAGCGTTCAGATAGCTGCTCTGCTCTATGTTGGTACAGGGCATTGAAGATGATAACAGTGGGTGGATTATATTCTTAAACTGAGTTACAGCACTTTCAGAAAGACACCTACTGTGATAAAGTCTACTCTCCACTGCTGTGTAATCAATTATTGTAAATGTAAATGTTATCAGGAAATGATCAGACAGCAGAGGGTTTTCAGGAAACACTGTTAAATGTTCAGTTTCTATGCCATATGTTAAAATAAGATCTAGAGTGTGATTAAAGTGGTGGGTGGGTTCTTTTACATTTTGAGAGAAGCCAATTGAGTCTAATAACAGATTAAATGCCATGTTGAGGCTGTCATTTTTAGCATCTACATGGATGTTAAAATCACCCACAATAATTATTTTATCTGAGCTGAGCACTAAATCAGATAAAAAGTCTGAGAAATCAGACAGAAACTCTGTGTAAGGCCCAGGTGGACGATAGATGATAACAAGTAAGACTGGTTTCTGAGTTTTACAGCTGGGGTGGACGAGGCTAAGCATCAGGCTTTCAAATGAATTAAAAGTCTGTCTGGGTCTTTCGTTGATTAATAGACTGGTGTGAAAAATTGCTGCCACACCACCCCCTCGGCCTGTGCTTCGAGGTTTCTGGTAGTTAGAATGACTCGGGGGTGTTGATTCATTTAAACTAACATAATCATCCGGCTGCAACCAGGTTTCTGTAAGGCAGAGTAAATCGATTTGTTGATCAATTATTAAGTCATGTACTAACAGAGACTTGGAGGAGAGAGACCTAATATTTAATAATCCACATTTCACTGTTTTACTCTTTGGTTCAGATGTGGATACTGTATTGTTCTTTCTTTGTGATTTTTTATGTTTAAGTTGTTTATTGCTGGTTTTTGGTTTGTTTTTTGTCTGTTTGGGAGCTGACACAGTCTCAATGGAGATGGGTTTTTGGGAGGGTAGCAGGAGGAGAGAAGCTGCAAAGAGGCGTGTAAGACTGCAACTCTGCTTCCTGGTCCCAACTCTGGATAGTCATATTTTGGGGGGTTAATAAATTGGTCCATATTTCTAGAAATGAGAGCTGCTCCATCCAAAGTGGGATGGATGCCGTCTCTCCTAACAAGACCAGGTTTCCTCCAGAAGGTTTGCCAATTATCTATGAAGCCCACATCGTTTCTGGGACACCACTCAGACAGACAGCAATTTAAGGAGAACATGCGGCTAAACATGTCACTCCTGGTCTGATTGGGGAGGGGACCAGAGAAAACTACAGAGTCCGACATTGTTTTGGCAAAGTTGCACACCGATTCAATATTGATTTTAGTGACCTCCGATTGGCGTAACTGGGTGTCATTACTGCCGACGTGAATTATGATCTTACTGTATTTACGTTTAGCCTTAGCCAGCAGTTTTAAGTTTCCCTCAATGTCGCCTGCCCTGGCCCCTGGAAGACAATTGACTATGGTTGCCGGTGTCTCTAGCTTCACATGTCTGAGAACAGAATCACCAATTACCAGAGTTTGACCCCCAGCGGGTGTGTCGCCGAGTGGGGAAAAACGGTTAGACACATGAACAGGTTGGTGGTGTACCTGGGGCTTCTGTTTAAGACTATGCTTCCTCCTCACCGTCACCCAGCCGCCCTCTTTCCCCAGCTGCTTGGGGTCTGCCAGGGAACAGCTAGCGGGGCCTACGCTATCTTCGGCTGCACCAGCTACAGGGGCCTGGCTAGCTACGGGTGAATGGAGGGTGCGAAGCCGAGTCTCCAATTCAGTAATCCTGGCCTCCAGAGCTGCAAATATGCTACATTTGTTACAGGTATCATTACTGCTAAAGGAGGCCGAGGAGTAACTAAACATCTGACACAATGAGCAGGAAAGTGCAGGAGGGACAGGTGAAGTAGCCATGGTGCTAACGAGTCGGCTACGAGCTAAGCTAAGCTAGCGAAACAGTACAGAGACAGTGAGTGAATACTTTGGCTATAAATTAGGTAGTGAGTACACAGAAAGGGTGCTTCAGATGAAGCACGTGAAGATTATACAATGAAAAAGGAATGTATCTAAAAGATTTTAATTAAATTGCTAAGCAGATAAGCTACTCAGAAACACCACTGTGTTTGAGCAGGAACAGGAAGTGATACTCTACCACAAAGCGAGCGAACACCAAGTGACAGCACCACCAAGAGTCCAAGAGAGACTTGCTCTCTTGCTCTATAGATGGTTATAGACAAACGTGACCACTACTGAGAAGTCAACAGATTCGGCCTTTCAAAGTTGAAAGACATCATCTAACTTTCAGCAGCACTTATTTAAAGATTTAAGTAAGTGTGTTCATACAGTTGAGCCAGTGTGTATACTTTTGAACATGTGTGGAGAAAATCCGAAACAGATCTGAACTTGTGCACCCAGTTCCTGCTTTTTAAAGATGCTGTGCAATCATTCAACAGTTCAAAGAAATCATTAAAAGCCACCTTGATATTCATGCTCATGATGAGTGTTGTAAACTACTGACCACAGTTGTATGTATGCTAACAGCAGCCCATATTACCGCCTCACTAGACTTATCAAAATAATAGCCTATATTATTTCCATACACACATAATACATCCAATGAAATCCTACGTGCAGGTTGCGTGTGCAGATTAAACAAATGTGTTTTAATTTGCTTCAAACATTTCTTAAAGCCATCAAGTCGAGTTAATAGGCTCTTCTGTCCACAGGAGGTGTACACGGCTTTGTTAAGCATGTCAGTTCCCTCTCGCAAATTTCCCACAGTGAAAAAAATCCCATTTAGCTGAAAATGTGACAGGTTGAATGAATCAAATGTGATTAGATATTGGTGAAGTTTGGATAATTAAGATCAATGGTGCATTTTCCAAACTGGACTTTAAGTAGAAAGACAGTTTTTACTAACAGAACTTTGCTGTTTTCCTACAGACCTACACCATCTTCTCTCTGCTGGGCCTCGACCACGCCTATGTCACCAGGATCGGACGCCTCATCGGGGTGGTTTCCATCAAAGAAGTAATAGTCTCTCTTTACAGGACCTTTGGAGTGTATGGGTTTGATCACTTTGTCAGCTGCGCTCCACCAACTGAGTTGGCAAAAATACAGATATTCTGTACTTAAGTACAAGTACGAATACTACTATTAAAAAATACTCCAGTAAAAGTTGAAGTACAGAATCAACTTCTTTACTCAAGTAAAAGTAAAAACGTACAGGCTCTGAAAAGCACTCAAAGAAAATAAAAAGTAGCTCTTTGGAGGATGTTTCTGTTTTTGTGCAAAGCTAACTGAACCTTGAGCCATATTAGCATAATAATAAAATAATATCAGTAGATGTTAATTAAAACTTTATTAAATTCTAATTATTCTCAGCTTGAATCAGAAGAAAAAGAAGTAAATAAAAAGCAGCTCTATTTTCTGATGCCTACATTATAGTTGGGGACTTTGCCTGTAAACAGGGTCACCGTCAGGGGTTAAAGTGGATTCAGCAGTTGGGGGAAACTAAACTGGTTCTAATGGTTCAGTGTGGGGAAAAGAATCAAACTCACATTAATTTCCAGTAGATTTTCTTAGTGTACAGGCCAGAGGTGGGACCAAGTCATTGTTTTGCAAGTCTCAAGTAAGTCCCAAGTCTTTATCCTCAAGTCACAAGTCAAGTCTCAAGTAAAGTCAAGCAAGTCAGAGTCAAGTCGCAAGTCAAGACAGACAACTTTCAAGTCAAGTCCCAAGTCCGAAACTTTGAATTTCAAGTCCTTTCAAGTCTTTTTTTTAACCCTCTGGGGTCCAGGGTATAATTGGCCGTTCTTGACTACTTTTGATTTTACTTCTATATTTCACTTTTAAAATATGTTTTTCTTGCCTTGTTTGGTATCATTATTTACAGCACAACCTCAAATATCTGAAATTTGAGTTATTTTTTTCATTTTGGTATACTATATTAGCACAGTTGATCTAAATTCAGACAAAAAATTCAGAATCCGAGTAGAAAAAAGTTATATTTTTTTACATGTTTAACGAATCATTTTCATAACTTGAAATGCAAATAGAAATTGTACATTTCTAAAAATTATGCACAAGTTTTGCAAACAACAAAGTTATATGGTACTATTTACCTAAAAATGTAGCCAAGGCCTCAGGCGTTTTTTATATAACCATTTAAATCTATTTACAGAACAATCAGGTGTGCTGCATCAAATAAGAAGGCACACAAATTATTTGTGCCAGTCCAAAACATGTAGTTTGTGTTCAGTATAAGACAGAGGAGAACACCACAGGCCTAAACCCTGCAGGTCTGACAACTGGAGGTGCAACAGTCCAGTTTTCTATGTGGAGACAGCGTTTACACTGGAATCTGCCTTTGACAGCTTTTTTAGATCAAATATGAAATTCAGCAGTCTAACCGACACACAATACAAAACAATAACTACACAACAAACTAACTACAGCCTCCAAACACGCTAAACGTCACTAATGTCTCACATATGAAAACTCTCTCTCTCTCTCTTTCGCTCGCCCGCTTTCCGTCGCGGGTGTCACTCCTAAAAACTTCCCCTTCTCCCTAAACAACCAAATGTCACATGTTGCCTTATCATTTTTTTGATTGGCTGACATGGTAAACTCTAACACCAATAGGGAAGGGGTGTTTTTTCTTTTTCCACTCGCAAGTGGAGAGCGTATGCTAGGCTGTCTGTAGAAAACGCCGTTTTTGTCTAGCATCCCTGTTGAGAATAACCTTTGCAAATAAACAACAGCTAATAATATAAGATCAAAGTATTTTATTTGATGTATTGACATAAATGACAGAAGAAAAAGGCCATGTATAGCAGGACTACTCAATTACACACTAAGGTGGGCCAGATTTTCTAACCAAAAAATTTTTTTTCCCTGGCTCAGACATGCAAAAGTTAAACACGACCATACACTAATTGCAAATTAAACACAGTGATTTTGAATTGTGATGTGATGGTAAAATAAATATTTGTCAGTCTAAACTGGGTTAAATCTACGGGGTTAATGATGGGGAGGAGACGGAGAGAGACTGAGTACAGCTACAGAACCCACTTTCTGAAACGGACCCTGCTCACCATTCACCGACAATTCTGAGCTAACAAGTTGCATGTTATTCTTGGATGCGCTTGCAGGACCGGATTTAAAATAGCATGACAAACATATCATACCTGTTAAAGCCAAACAGTATCATCAACGTAGCCCGGAGAACATTTGCTAATAAGATGAAGTTAGCTAAGTCAGCTGTCTCATCGTAGCAAAAAAAAAAAAGAAAAAAAAAAAAGCACCACCTACCTTCTTTATGCAACTTCAAATGTCGGACAAAGTTGGAAGTTGTTCCATCTCCGTCTGTGATTCTCTTCTTGCATGTTTTGCATATTGCATTTCGTTTTTTGTTGACTACTTCGTAGTTTATGTACCCGAAAGAAATTACTCTTGGGAGCATTTTTGGCTCGAGCGTTTTTGTTCTTGTTTTTTTCAAATCTGGTTAATTTGATTGGCTGTGCTACAGCCCACGCTCACATATATACGGAGTGTGGTAAGAATGAATGAATGAATAAAGTGAATTAATGGTCCGCACTTTTTATATAATATGTATGTTAAATTTTAGATTTGGGTAAAATATCAAGTCTTTTCAAGTAAACAGGTTCAAGTCCAATTCAAGTCCCAAGTCACTGGTGTAAAAGTCCAAGTCAAGTCACAAGTCTTACAACCTTTTTTCAAGTCAAGTCTAAAGTCATAAAATTAATGACTCGAGTCTGACTCGAGTCCAAGTCATGTGACTCGAGTCCACACCTCTGGTACAGGCTGTGATCAGATGACCTGCTGACACACCTGGATTCAACCAGATGTTTCCTGAGTGGTCCTGGATGATTTCCATCCTCTGCACTGACAGTAAACTGTTTATGCTGCCTTTACATTAGACTGGATAAAGTTGGTGTGAAGGTGGAGTTCAGTGAATGCATCTCTGCTACACTGTGAGCTAACTGTGACCATGAAACACAGCCACTGTGCAGCAGTCACACACTGTTCTTTACTTTAAATCCATCACAGTGCAACAAACACGCCTGTTTATCCTGCACTGACCTGCAGAGGGTTTCCATGCAGTCTTTAAATAACACAGTTAGTCTGCCTGTCTTTCTTATCTTTCTCCATCTCTGAATGAAGCTAGCGCTCTCTTTTCTCTCCCTGTGAAATCCAGCAGCTGGACTTTAGCTACAACACACTGTGAGACAAACTGGACACAGTTTGTGTGTTTGCTGATGTTTGTAGAGCTGATAGAAATGTCACAATTACCTCACAATTTAAAAAATGGTTTATGCTCTCTCCTCTTCTGTAGGGCTAGCTAGATGCCAAAGTATCACAACCGCAAATTATGGACCTGCAGTCGTTCCGATGTTGAAAAGAAAAAAAACAAAAAACAAACCAAGAACTCACCACCGTCCCACTTTAAGCCCTGACTTCTCTATGACATTTCCTGGTGATTAATAAATGAACAGAAAGCCTTTCATCTGTTTCTGTTTAGACTCAAACCAGTTTGGTGTTTGGAGGCTTGCAGTGACGTGAAATAATAACTCTCCTCTGTTACAGCAAAAGTAATGAGCCTGTTTTGAAAATGTAAGAAGAACAGATATGCGTTTAAAAATGTAGGGAGTAAAAGTAAAAAGTAGTCAGAAAAATAACTCCTCTGGTAAAGTACAGATACCTAAAAAATTGTACTTAAGTATAGTAACAAAGTATTTGTACTTTGTTACGTCCCACCTCTGTCCAACAGCAAGAAAAAACACAAACCCAGTCAGGGCAGATAAACCCATCCTCTCCCAGTCTGCCGGTCTCTCACACAGACACACTGTCACATCTCTGGTCCACAGACAGCTAAACTCTCAGAGCACATTGACAGGATCTGCAGCACTTTTACTCACAACAGCCAAAACATCCAATATTTAAAAGAAGCCAATTAAAGGAAAAGCTCTGAAAGACCAAAAAATTGAGGTACACCCTTTTTAATAAAGAAATTATACCGTATTAGCTGAAAAAAAGTCTTCTACTTCTTCTTATCAGACAGAACGACACATTACACATGTTCCTTTAATGTGGGGATAATAGGTTAATTTGCACATAAAATGTATACGTCATTGCTTTTATTAGATATGAATTTTTATGTGCTGTACATAAAAAAAATCTTCAGGCTTGAGAAAATAATCTGAGCCTTAAAAAGCATTTCATGCAGGTGACTTGGCTCCTACTACTACGTTTCTTTCTCTCCACTGTCACCACTTCCTTCTTTCTCTCTTTAATGCTATAAGACTATGGTGGTGATCTGGCACTATATAAATTAAACTGAAATGGAACTGAATGTACTGCAATCCAAAATAATAAGCTTAAAGCCTTGAGTTATGTTTGTGTTTGCATGGCTCAAACAACTTTATTGGGATGTTACTCACCTGGAATTGAACAATTCCTGCCTTCTTTCTTCATCTAGCTCCGTAAAGCCATAGATGGCTCAATGACTCTGAAAGGTGTGAAGGTAGCTCCCCCTATGGCCACCTTCAGGAACAGCAGCTTGAGCAGCAGCCAGAATGAGACCACCTATCTCCAAGCTGTGAGACCACCAGAAGAGCACGCCAACGATGCACCAAAGCACGTCTGCTGACGTGACCAACGGCAAGTCTCGGTAGGAGAAGGAGAATGAGGAGAAGGAGGAAATGTCAAAGTGCTGAAGTCTTTAATCTCTCAAAGCTACACGTGCAAAAATCAAATACAGACAGTGCAATGTGTATAGGTCTGTACATTAGGGGGCAGATGCCTCAGCTTTTGTGTTTTCGAGTTTCCACTCTCATTCCTTTCTTCTTCACTGACATACCTAATAGTCAGGTGTTAATTGTCATGTATTAGTGGTTATGTCTTAATAGTCAGGCTGAGAGCACAACCTGTGCAAGCAGACGTGCTCCCTGGCAGTGATGGAGGCACCTGTAGCTAATCTCATTCTGTCCTTACATTCTGTTGCCACAGCTCTCACAGGCATAGAAACACACTTTTATTGTAGTCCAAATGCTCATTTCACAAGTGCCTCCTCTTCTTTATCACCAGGAATAAGCAGTGTGTGTGTGTGTGTGTGTGTGTGCGTGCGTGTGTGTGTGTGTGTGTGTGTTACATAAGTGGCGTAGGTGAGGTTTTCCCATAGAGTACAATGGTGCGGGGGGAAGTCAGTTTGACCACATTCTACTTGTACTAAACTAAACTTTAACCACATGTAAATTTTCCACGTACTATGTAGTATGTTCAGATTAATAAAATTGTAACAGTTTAGCCTTAAAGATGAAGGATTTGAATTAAAAAATTTGATGTGATATTTTTCAGTTTCATTTGACTCAAAATAGTTGCTTCATATTTACTGAGGGTAAAAATTCCTTCTTTTTGTGTGGAGTTTAACCCTCACCCAACCAGACTGAATTGAACAATATCCTGACCTATATCACCTTCACACCAAAATCAGACATTGTGTTGTTAATCAACAGTGAATAAATGCGTGACATATTAACAAACCTCTGTTTTGTTGAAGAGTTCTTTCTGTCTCTACATTTTCATCAGGATTTCTGCAGCTTGCTCATCTTTGCTGTCTGCCCTCTTTCTACCCTGTAGTAACAGCTGGAGTGAAGTTTTCCAGATGAGTTTAGGAAACGAGTTACGTCTAAAACATTTGCTGATACATGTTTTCAGCAGTCATTCACACTTTTGCTAAATTTTGAAAGAAAACAATTGTACATTAGTAAATCAAAAGTTGAAAGTAATTCAAAGCAGGACTACTTTGTCAGTAATGTCTTGTTCATTACTTTTTCAATATTAGAGGATTATGATTGTAATAAGTGACAGCTCCCTTGCCGCAGGTGGTGACTACAGAGAGTTCAGCAGGCTTGACTTGGATTTTTAGACACTATATTCTATTTCTGTCACAGTCTGTTTGGCTACACTCAAGCAGCAACCTTTCACTTGCTAACTGAATGCCTACACCACAAGACTGTGGAGAAAACCACTTTGTATAACACTAAGCAGTCCTTAAATTTTCTCTTATGATCACAGCCATAGAAGAAGAGTCTTTTTTATGAGTAAATATCACAGAAAAAATAAAAACTGCATCATGAACTAGTTCTTACTCTGCAGCATGTGCACTGGTGCACATCTGTGGCTGCTCTAAGTTTCCTGCAGCATTCTCTCTTTGTAAAGCAGTACTTCTAGGGGCCACTGGGAGGCAGCCTTGTCATTGTCAACATGAAGGCAAAAGTACTCAGTGTAACTTTGACCTGTAACGCACAGGAATAACACATATAACACATATAAGTGTGAGCTGACAGCTCACACTTTTTGCAAGTCGCCAAAGACAAACATGTGCAGACACTGGACTACATTCTGATGTCACTTCCTTGCTCTGTTACAACCCGGCATAGAGGTAACAGGGACCGAACATGAAGCTGCAACTCCCCACTCCAACCATTCCTAAGAAAGGGCAGCAATAAGGTAACTGAAGGGGCTAGCAGCAAATTATTTACTTCAGACGTGAGCCGTGCAAAAAAAAAAAAAAAAAAAAGACAACAAAAAGGTTTCTGATGTTCCCAAAGCTTCCCTATTAAAACAAAAGCAAACAAAAGACAATTTCTAACTATCAGAAAACATGGGGAAAAGGGTTCAACAAAAAAAGGCCTTGTCGCTCCTACTAAATCTGCTGCAGTGCTCAATATATACAGTGAACACAAAATTACAAGCAATGGTTATATAACTATTTTCAAAAGGTGCTGTTCACACAAGCTGTCTCAATTACTGACAGCTCACACGTTCCAAAAACACTGCAGCTCAGGTTTTTCCACACAAAAGCTCAAAACTACAGAGAACCAGCTGGCACTTTGTTGGTGGTAGAGGAGTCAAGGAGAGGGGCGAGGTGGCTGTCAGCTGGAGGTTAAGGTCAAAGGTCAAGGTCAAATTTATTTATATAGCACATTTCCAGACAGACGATGCTGCACAAAGTGCTTAACAATATAAAAATGCCATTAAAAAGAAATAATGTAGAACAATAATAACAATATAAAGCAATGATAGGACAATAAAAGAATTAAAACTAGAAAAATTTGCATTTCCTGCAAAAATGCTGTGTGGATGCTGTAACGCTGAAGCTGTCTGCTAAAAATAGCTGAAAAAGCTGAAACTTAGCAAAAAGCTGAAACTTAGCAAAAATGTAATTACTTAGTAGAACTACAATGACGTAAAGAAAACATAATACTTGGCAGAAATACAATAACATAGCAGAACTTACCAGAAATATTGTAACTTAGAAGAAACATGATAACTTCTCAGAAATACAGGAATTGGTACATGGTACAAGATTACAGAGATAAATTATTTAACCAAAAATACCTAAACATTGCAGAAATACTGTGATTTAGGACAAATACTACAACATAGCAGAAATGCTGTGATTCAGCAAATATACTATGCTATGGCACATGCTATGCAAACTGCATTTCGTTGCCCTGTACCTGTGCATGTGCAATGACAATAAAGTTGAATTCTATTCTATTCTATTCTAAATAGAATGAATATGCTCAAATACTATGATTTTGCTCAAATACTATGATTTAGCAATAATACTAAGATTTGGCAGAAATACTATGCTTTGGCACAAATACTATAATTAATTACAAGTACAATAACATAGCAGAACTGTCAAGATTTGGCAGAAATACTATGTTTTAGCAGTAATACTATGATTTGGTAGAAATACTATAATTACGCAGAAATACTATATTTACTACAAATCCTATAAAATAGTAGAAATAGTATGATTTAGCTGAAATACTGTATTTAGCACAAATACCGAAAAGTAGCAGAAATACTATAATTTAGCAGAATAGTAATAACTTACACAATTACAAATATGGACACATCAAAATCAAATCAAATCACTTTTATTGTCACGTCACATGTGCAGGTACACTGGTACAGTACATGCGAGTGAAATTCTTGTGTGTGAGCTTCACAAGCAACAGAGTTGTGCAAAAAATACAATAACGTAAAACAAGCAAAATATATTTATTACTTTCAGATTTAGCCATTCTTATACAGGGAGTGCAGAATTATTAGGCAAATGAGTATTTTGTCCACATCATCCTCTTCATGCATGTTGTCTTACTCCAAGCTGTATAGGCTCGAAAGCCTACTACCAATTAAGCATATTAGCATATTAATGAGAAGGGGGTGTGGTCTAATGACATCAACACCCTATATCAGGTGTGCATAATTATTAGGCAACTTCCTTTCCTTTGGCAAAATGGGTCAAAAGAAGGACTTGACAGGCTCAGAAAAGTCAAAAATAGTGAGATATCTTGCAGAGGGATGCAGCAGTCTTAAAATTGCAAAGCTTCTGAAGCGTGATCATCGAACAATCAAGCGTTTCATTCAAAATAGTCAACAGGGTCGCAAGAAGTGTGTGGAAAAACCAAGGCGCAAAATAACTGCCCATGAACTGAGAAAAGTCAAGCGTGCAGCTGCCAAGATGCCACTTGCCACCAGTTTGGCCATATTTCAGAGCTGCAACATCACTGGAGTGCCCAAAAGCACAAGGTGTGCAATACTCAGAGACATGGCCAAGGTAAGAAAGGCTGAAAGACGACCACCACTGAACAAGACACACAAGCTGAAACGTCAAGACTGGGCCAAGAAATATCTCAAGACTGATTTTTCTAAGGTTTTATGGACTGATGAAATGAGAGTGAGTCTTGATGGGCCAGATGGATGGGCCCGTGGCTGGATTGGTAAAGGGCAGAGAGCTCCAGTCCCACTCAGACGCCAGCAAGGTGGAGGTGGAGTACTGGTTTGGGCTGGTATCATCAAAGATGAGCTTGTGGGGCCTTTTCGGGTTGAGGATGGAGTCAAGCTCAACTCCCAGTCTTACTGCCAGTTTCTGGAAGACACCTTCTTCAAGCAGTGGTACAGGAAGAAGTCTGCATCCTTCAAGAAAAACATGATTTTCATGCAGGACAATGCTCCATCACACGCGTCCAAGTACTCCACAGCGTGGCTGGCAAGAAAGGGTATAAAAGAAGAAAAACTAATGACATGGCCTCCTTGTTCACCTGATCTGAACCCCATTGAGAACCTGTGGTCCATCATCAAATGTGAGATTTACAAGGAGGGAAAACAGTACACCTCTCTGAACAGTGTCTGGGAGGCTGTGGTTGCTGCTGCACGCAATTGATGGTGAACCGATCAAAACACTGACAGAATCCATGGATGGCAGGCTTTTGAGTGTCCTTGCAAAGAAAGGTGGCTATATTGGTCGCTGATTTGTTTTGTTTTGTTTTTGAATGTCAGAAATGTATATTTGTCAATGTGGAGATGTTATATTGGTTTCACTGGTAAAAATAAATAATTGAAATGGGTATATATTTGTTTTTTGTTAAGTTGCCTAATAATTATGCACAGTAATAGTCACCTGCACACACAGATATCCCCCTAAAATAGCTAAAACTAAAAACTACTTCCAAAAACATTCAGCTTTGATATTAATGAGTTTTTTGGGTTCATTGAGAACATGGTTGTTGTTCAATAATAAAATTATTCCTCAAAAATACAACTTGCCTAATAATTCTGCACTCCCTGTATGTACAATATATAAGAGTATATGCATTACTGGATGTGTATACTAAATATGTTTTTCTACGTGTGTGCGTGTGTGTGTGTGAGTGTGTATATACATATTTTACAAATTAAATAGAGTAAACAATAAAATAAAATATATAAAATATACAGAGGTTGGTAGTTGGACATGTGCAAAACAGTGGCATTAATGTACAGTGTGGAGTGCATAATGTTGAAGTTCAAGTAGTGAAGGTGAGGTGTCTATGACGTGTTCAGCAGTCTGATGGCCTGGTGGAAAAAGCTGTCTCTCAGTCTGCTGGTTCGGGACCAGATGCTGCAGAACCTCCTTCCCGATGGAAGTAGTCTGAACAGTTTATGGCTGGGGTGACTGGAGTCCTTGATGATCCTCCCCGCTTTCCTCAGGCACCGCTTCCTGTAGATGTCTTGGAGGGAGGGAAGCTCACCTCCAATTATCCGTTCAGAGCACCGCACTACTCTCTGGAGAGCTTTGCAGTTGTAAGCGGTGCTGTTGCCGTACCAGGTGGACCGGATAACCGGACGCGTAGTTTTAATACACAGGTTATTTTGATGAAAATACAAACTCAGTGATAAATGGTGGTGTATTACTTTTGAATGATTTAAGGGCTTTCTTCGTTTTGAAGGAATCTGAGCATTGAATGAGTGAGGCACACCTCTCATTGTTTGGAGTGGATCAGAGAGAATTAACTGGTTTTACGTTTGCGATTACGTTGGATCCCGCAACTACTGGAGTGCTAGGAGAGGTGTATGTGGAGGTGTCTGTTTGCTGCGAGACAGAGCACAAAGAGTATGACTTTTATAGAACAGTGATTCTAACTGAATTAGAGTTCCCTAACTGAAGGGGATCTTCTGAATGCGCAGGTTGTTTGCTACTGTGAGACAGTGGAGAGAACTTACGAAGTTACCTTCTTTCACCAAGTAAGAGTGGAAGATCTCGTAACATTCCGGTGGAGATGGGGCTGAGGCGGAGGGGGAAATGTCATTAACAATGACCAGTGATGAGCCAAAGAGAGAAAACACTCCCTCTCTTTCTGGTTGAATTGTTCACAGCGCCATGTCTCCATAAACCTGACAAGTGGGCTCTAACTTCTGGCTGAGGACAAGGAATGCTGTTATTTAAGGTGGGAAATCAAAATTGGGGTTAGCAAATTTGGGAAAGAGAAAACTGACTGTTTAAGTGGAAAATTGTGAAGGAGTCTGAAAAAACCACAAGAAGAAGCATATACACAATCACACACACAAATAGAAAATGCATTAACCTTAAAATACAGAAGAGTTCATGAAGATCAGATAGCATGTTGAGCATATGAGTCTGTTTATCATCTTGTCCAACTCGCTTAGTGTGTAGTAGTTTTTAGAAAAAGAAAATTTAGAATTTAGTGATGATGGTGTGCAAGTTGTGTGGTTTTTAACAAGATTTTCTGTGTATTGAGCAGGTGAAATTATGTCAGTTGACCTCAGAGTCTCAGGATGCTGAAGAACCTGAGGCAACTGAAATATGATGTGGGGAAAATGAACAGAGAGAGTGATTTAAGTCTGATTTCAGACAATGTAAGTATTAATTAAGCCAAAAGTAGGGTGAAACTTTTGTGACCCTGAAGTTCTAATCCCAACAGCATATGGATAGATTAATAAGCAAAATGTTCTGTGTTTAAGATTTTTGAGGTTGTGGTTTTAGTGATGGGTTGATTCGGTCGGTTAGATTTAGGTTGTCTTGTTGTTGTTTTTGGTTTTTTTAATAGAGGGAGTTTTATTAAACATGGATGTGTCTAGAATTGGGCCCATTATTTTTGTAACAGTGCACTTAGAGACAACCTGTCAGGTGATTTTGTTTTGTGCTTTGATGAGCAAATAATCAGCTCTCTTTTTCTCATTTTTGTTCTAAGCAGGCTTGCAACAGTCAATAACAGCGCTGAAAATTCTCAGGAGAGCAAATATCAGGTGGGCTTTCCAGATTACAACTGCCTGAGGAGAAGGCTACCTGTGGGGAACTGATCAGATTGAAAGTCCCTATCTAAAAGGATTGTAGCGATTCAATCCAGTCCAAAAGCATAAAGAACTATTCTCCTAAAAACAAAATAAAACAAATGAATGAGCTCATGTTGCTGAGGGTGGAGAATCTGATTATTTGCGCGGGAGTCTCCACTATCAGCAATACCTGGTGTGAATGCGTGTGAATGGATGTGTGTAAATGGATGGTGACTGGACGGACGAGGACCGACTGGACACTGAGATAAAGACTGGACTAAGGTTAAACACATGACTGATAACTGTTCTGTTTTAAGTTTCCTTTCTTATAACACAGATTGGATCATAAGTGAGGAAAACTCAGTATGAAATGTGAAGTTGAGGTTAACATACAGGTTTTGTTTCTAGGAAGTTCCAAGGATGCAGGCTGTGGATGGAGCCAAGAAAAGATTTGACATGATGATTAAATTGATTTCATTCCTTAAACACAGGTTTGCAGGGCCAGAGCAGATATACCTGAGAGGAGGATGACTGAGGTGTGAAATGATATGACTAACCTTTTTCTTTTAATTTCCTAAGCTCGGGTGAAGCATCTTGAGTTTGTGACACATAATATGTGTCAAAAGGGGGGATTTAAGGTTTAATTTGAAATGGGTTTTAGGATCGTTTTATGACTTTTGGGGTTTTTGATAATTTAGATATGGTAAAACTGAGGCAGAAATTGTTATTTTCATGTTCTTTTTGATTTCTAGAATAAGAGGTTATAATTTAGGCTTACACATACAGATATGTCAAAGGAAAATCGTGTATATGTGATCAGCTACATGAAATGTATTCTTTTAGGATCACTAAGCAAATGTCTACGTGACTTTTCACCTAATAACTTTTGTGATGATAAACTTATTTACCAACTAGCAGCTTCCTCTTTTCTAGAACATACAGACTTAGAAAAGGGGAATTTCAGCTCTGAGTTCCGAGAATAACTCTGTTATCTTTGTACACACACAGACACAAGCTTGTATAAATAATGTGTATCTGCTCATTATATTGTTTTATGTACTTTAATAATGAAGGCTTGTAGAGCAAGGCCACCTTTGACTCACAAACAAGTGCTCGGCCAGACTGAAAAACAGGAAGTTTTAGTGCACAAGGCATATTAATAAATCAAGACACAGAAAAGAGGAACTTTCCATATAAGCAATGTTCGAGACTGTGTGACGCGTAAAGTACCGAAATAACACCATATAAGTCACAGCTGATGATTCTAATGTTAGAGAGCTCTTGCAACTGACGTCTGAGCTGTGCAGAGGTCTCTCTCTTCCGGAAGATGATTGAATAAAGAAAGACAGGTACTTATGCATGTCAGCATAAGGTTGAGCCCAACAGAAGCAAGGCACCCTACTAAAAGTTCTGACTACACACAGTGTGGTGGCATATGTGAACTCTCGAGCGTTCACTATGACATCATTAGCACAACAGAGACTGAGTAAAGTTTTAGATGCTCCAAATCTGACATTTACACATGAAGGAATCAATATGGCAGATTTAATGGGATCAGGAACCTCATGATTGTGCTAAGAAAGCAGAGGTTGAAGGGAAAGTCAGGGAAGATTTAAAAGCAGAACCTATTCCTGGAGCTGAGGATTGGTTCACAGAGGGCTGCTGTCATCGTGATGAAGAAGGATTGAAAGCAGGCTATGCTATAGTCTGCAAACAAGGAACTGAATTTGAGGTAAAAGAAGCAGGGAGAATTGAAGGACGCTCTCAGGCAAACACCATGGTTGCAAAAGGAAATCAGAAAGCGGATGAAGCCGCAAAGGAAGCAGCAGGCTATAAAGGACGACAGCAAATGGTGCAGGTAACTGCTGAGGAGGAGGCAGGCATCAATATGTTGGAGGAGGCCAGACAGGCCCAAGAGGAGGCTTCTTTTGAGGAAAAAGAGGTGTGGCAGAGCAAAGGAGCCCGAAAAGAGGGTGGTCTTTGGAGAGGACCTGATGGACGACCAGTCCTAACCGATAAACTGGCCAGACAGAAGATAACTGAGACACATGGGCTTGGCCACGTGGGAGTGGCACAGATGGAGAGAAATTTGTGTCACTGGTGGCACCCAGATCTAACAGCCATGATGAAGGAAAAAGCCCGAACATGTCTAATTTGTGGAGCACACAATCCAAAACCAGTGGTAAAACCAGAAGTAGGTAGGTAAGTTTCTCCTGCCAGAGAGACCAGGAGAAGAAATTGTGATTGATTTTACTGATATGATTGATGTGGGCCCAGGGGGAGTCAGATATTTGTTAGTGTGTGTGTAGATGCTCTGACCGGTTGGCCCGAAGCGTGGCCTACGAGAAGAGAAGATGCTAAAAGTGTGATTAAGTGCTTAATCAATCATTACATCCCCAGGCATGGGTTTCCAAGGTGTATTAGATCAGATAATGGAACCCACTTTAAAAATCGAGACCTGGACGAAGTAGAGAAGATGTTGGGAGTAAAACACAGGTTTGGGACAGTGTACCATCCCTAATCTCAAGGGAAAGTAGAGAGAATGAACTTAAATCTGAAGGACAAAATATCTAAAATCTGCGCAGCGACGGGGCTAAACTGGGTTTCAGCTTTGCCGATTGCTCTAGTGACTATAAGATGTTCTGTTAATAAGTCTACAGGGCTCAGCTTGGACAGAGGTCCCGGCGGAACACACCACAAGGAGTAACAGGTCTCATGCAGAATATTGGGATGAATTAAAATGTCTTGTCTCCAGTTTCACAAAACAGGTTACCTCTGGACTGCATAAGGTGGACCAGGTGACCCCAAAGACAAAGGTGGTGTGGCTGAAGGTTATCAAACGCAAGTGGAAGGAGCCACGCTGGACGGGTCCTTACGAGGTCATTGCCAGAACAACTATAGCAGTTCAACTAAAAGGGAAAGGCGATACTTGGTACCATTGGTCGCAGTGTGCGCCAGCACATGAGAGTTTGATAGAGGAAAACTTGTCTTCAAACCAACACAGGTGGTAACGAACAGAGGCAGAATAAATCCTCTCACCTGTGCAACGGGCCAACCAGTAGTCCACCTGGGAGGCTGAAGAAAGAAGAGGAGTAGCGCAGAAGGTCGCCACGCCAGCAGAAAGGAGCGGTGACAAGTTGAGGACTCCAAAAAAGGAGGGGAGTTTCATTCCAGAATACAAAGTTTATATAACATGATGCAAACACACGAGTCAGAGACACGTAATGAGAAAAACTGATTAGAATGTTCCTTACAACTACATGTCTATTGTATACAGTGATATTAACTATGGCTGTGTTGTTTGTCTATATTTTGCAGGGCACTCCGGACCACTTGTCTGAACACGGAGGCCAGTCCAGCACAGCACTTCCTGAGACTGTAGTTGCTAAAACGGGATCGGTAAAAAGACAGAAGCGCGAGGTGTCAGGTAAAGGTGATGAGTGTCTCAGCATGAATAATGGCATAGAGTTGAATTATGTTAAAGGGTCTACCAGCTCATTCACGTTTGATTTGTGTGACGTCATTAAGTGTGCAGGAGCTAGTAGTAGCTGGAGAGCGTATGATGTGTGTGTCTGCAATCACCCCCTGATATGCCTCCGTAAGGCTGTTTGGGGCCCCTCGTGGGGCAAACACGTCTACACCTACGTAACAGGTCAGTGGTGTGCTTGGGAAAATGTGGTAAGTTGGACAGGAGTAGGATGGCAGCCAGATGTGCCGCAGGCCCTGAAAGGAATAGCCATTCAAAGGGATTATTCTATTTCTCATAACCCTGTCACCCTTTCCCTAGGACCGTGGGATACGCTCCCCAAATCCGGGATTCCGGGAGGCATGTTTTATCTGGTAATCGGGGTGGATGTGATAGGGACAGATCCATCAGGGGTAATTAGGGTAAACTTAGTTGACCCGAAGTCTAAGTCGCTTGTAAAAAGCTAAATCACCACTCTGACTGATCAGACGGTAACTTCGGGAACGGTTGCTCAAAAGGAACAGGAACCAAATGGGAGACCAGTTGTGACCAAAGATTACACTAGACTGAAGCCGCAGGATTTGATTGAGCGTGCCATCGGTTTCGAGGACAGTAATCTTTGGCTTGATTGGGTGGCTCAAAATGCTAGAGAACAACATGTATCTGACTGTGTTGCCTGTGGTTCAGCTAGGCCACGTTTCAGGTCAAGTCAAGTCGAGTCAAGTTGGCTTTATTGTCACTTCAACCATATACAGTTTGTACACAGTGAAGCGAAACAACGTTCCTCCAGGGCCAAGGTGCTACATGCAACATAAATTTACAACATAAATTAACAGAAAAACACTAAACTAGCTAACTAGAGACAGGACAGACTGACCTAACATAAATTACAACATAAATTAACAAAAAACTAACTATCTAACTAAAACTATCTAACTAGGTAGGTAGTGCAAAGGAAACAGTAAACATGCTTGGTATGTAGGTAGTGCAGGAACAGTAAACATAAAAATATTGGGCAAAAAGAGCATTTACAGGTTGATGTGTAAGTCCAGTCTCAATGCTTTGAGGTAGTTGAGTTGAGTTGAGCTGAGTGTGTGTGTGTGTGTGTGTGTGTGTGTGTGTGTGTGTGTGTGTGTTTATCAGTCCAGTCCCTTTTTGTTGAGGAGACGGATGGCTTGTGGAAAGAAGCTGTTGCACAGTCTGGATGTGTGTGCCCGAATGCTTCGGTACCTTTTTCCAGATGGCAGGAGTGTGAAGAGTGTGTGAGAGGGGTGTGTCCAATCAGCCACAATGCTGGTGGCTTTGCGAATGCAGCGTGTGGTGTAGATGTCCTCAATAGAGGGGAGAGAGACCCCGATGATCTTCTCTGCTGTTCCCACTATCCGCTGTAGGGTCTTGCGGTCTGATATGGCACAGTTCCAGCCGCTCAGGATGCTCTCGATAGTTCCTCTATAGAAGGTGGTCAGGATCGGTGGTGGAAGCTGGGCCTTTCTCAGTCTTCTCAGAAAGAAGAGATGCTGTTGGGCTTTCTTGTGCAGGAAGCTGGTGTTGAGGGACCAGCCGAAGTCCTTCTCCAGGTGGACGCCCAGGAATTTGGTGCTGTCAACGATCTCCACAAAGGAGTTTGTTTACAGAGCCCGCACCGTTGCATTTAGAGGATGAGTGGGGCTATGATTGTATGTTGCAGCTAACTAGAAGTGCAGTGACTACTGGCAACTGTACTCTGTTGTCCAGGCTTTTCCCTCCCATTTCAAAACAGATAACAGTGGGACGATTTATGCCAAAACAAGATAACTACACATGTTTCAAGTTCTCTACAGATAATGAAAAGTACAAGGTGGGAGAGATCGACCCAACTTGGTGTGCCGTCACACTCCAGGGACGAACCACCAATAATGTAAGCAACCCAAACATGGTAATTGGAACATGGGCAAGAAGTGGGCTGTATTATTATTGTGGGGAAAATACTCTGTTGGTTCGTGTTCCTATGGGAAGCGTAGGGACATGTGCGATGGTGCGATTGGGAGCTCCGCTCATGCTTATTGGGAACCAGGTAAAGGCTATTCCACAACATAACACACGTACCTTAGCCGCCAGACGTAAGAGACATATTTTGGCCAAAAGAGGGACCCAGGGTACACATGCTTATGATCCTCGCCTGAACTCACCGACTTGGATAGACTCCATAGGAGTGCCCAGGGGAGTTCCAGATGAGTACAAGCTGGTAAATCCGGTAGCTGCAGGATTTGAAAGTATATTTCTTTGGGTAACAACTAACAAGAATGTTGATCGCATTAACTATGTTCATTACAACCTGCTGAGACTCTCTAACCTAACCAGGGACGCCATGGTGGGGTTCGCAGAACAATTGGGTCCGAGTTCACTGATGGGCGTGCAGAATCGAATGACCCTTGACATGTTGTTGGCAGAGAAGGGAGGCGTGTGCGCCATGTTCGGAGACATGTGCTGCACTTTATCCCGAATAATACTGCCCCAGATGGCTCAGTAACCCGAGCTCTGGAGGGCCTGAAAACTTTGTCTAAAACCATGCATGAGTACTCAGCTATCGAAAACCCGCTGGAGTCCTGGGTGACATCCGTGTTTGGACAATGGAAAGGTGTGGCTATGTCAGTGATATGCTCCTTGGCTGTACTTTTGGGAATACTGGTCATCGCTGGTTGTTGTATCATTCCTTGTGTCAGAGGATTGTTGGTAAGGATAATAGCGAGGGTTGCGAACCCTGGCTGGGTGGAGGCCATCTACCAGATGAACTTAGAACCCATAGAGTGGGGCAGGGAGTGATACAACACGAAGTGTGGTGACATTCCTTGTTGGAATGTCAAAAGAGGGAATGTTAGGATTCAGGGATTCTTCTATTGCTGCCATATAACCAGCCTTATGCTAAATGCATTAATAACATGTTTTTCAGCATTATTTTATCAGTAATATTTCTCACAGGGTTCATATTGCATTGAATATGTTTGTCATCACATTGACCTTTCTATTCACAGGTTGAGTTCATTTTATACACATTGCATAACTGTGCTCGTTTGGAGTTGATGTTCCATCCAAGAGGGTTTTAAGCTTCACTGGTGAGAGTGTCCAGGTGATACATGTTGAGGGAAGATGAGAACATAGCAGGTTAATTGCATGTATGCTTACAATACACATAATTCTAGCAACAGGCCTGAGCGAAGGCCCAAGTGTCTTCTGCTTCTTTCTGAGACCTGCTGCAAATTAGTTTACTTAGTGATTGATGACGAGGGTCAATTATTAGCCCTTAGAGACCCTGAAGCTTGAAGTTTATTACCTTAAAAGGCAGGTGTTATAGAAAAGAAAAGTTCTATGTCTGTTTATAGTTATTAAGATGTACCCTTGTCTGTAAACAATGTATTTTTTACCTGTATTGACGTGTATGTGTGGGCGTTAATTTTCTATGCAATAAAACCAGCATTCAATGTATTTTTGTCAGAGGAAAAAGAAGCCATATGCTGATGGTTCTTCTCCTGTGTTAATAAACTCATCGTTTGATTGCACTTGTCTGGTGCCTCCGTCGTTTGTTGTTCTGGTTTCCAATTGATTGATCTCGCTTCAATACCCATCCCTACTTATTTATGTACGAATGTTTAATAATGAAGAACATTAAAACATTACTGTTGGCCACATGTCGGCAAAGTTATGTGACATTAGTGATGTTTGTACTAACTTGGTTTTAAAGCCTTTACTTTCAAATATACACCATTCAATAGTTGACCTTAATCCTACAGAGAATGTGGTGATTTTATGGATAATTAAAGTCAGTCATATATCCACAAACACAACAAGCTGAAAGTCAGTGAATGCTGCTCGGTTTGCAGTCCTGAATATGACGGCACAAGCAGGATTCACTGCACTGTTAATGTTAGCTATGTTATATTGCTGCCTCTGTTCAGTGGTGTCGAGCCAAACGGACTTTAACGTGTGTTTGAACGAGCTGACGGTTCACTCGTTAAGCTGAAAGAAAGATGCTTTAATCACAGGAGTCACACATGTGTCAACTGTACCATCTGGGAACTCTTCTTGTTTAGCACTTTCGTGCGTGTGTGCATGCGCGTTCAGGTGTGCTCGGGGGTATGCGAGTTCATGTGTGGAAACACAGGGCGTCAGTGGGGTTATATGAGTTCATGTGTTTTTAACTGGGTTTTAATTTAATCTAACCATAGGGTTTTTAATTAAACTACTTTTATCGCTTTGGCGTGTCTCAACATCCAGTTATGCAGACATATGCGTTCTTAAAAGCAATTCTTTGTTTTTGCGTGGAGGGGTGAAAGCCGTTTTGGTTCACAGTGCACCTTAACAAAGCGGGAATGCTTTTTATTTACATGTAGTCAAAGTGTTGGTAATAGTGTTTTAATCACACTAATTTTGTGATTCTGATTCAGCATGCAGTGATGCAAGTATTTTATTTTAAAAACGGCACAAGTGGGAATTTCTTCTGTACGGGCAATTTCAGCCTGTTCACAAGTGTTTCATTTAATCAAACCACTAGTTTTTAATCTAACTAGTTTTTACGCATCTACTGGGGTTTCTTTCACGGGGTGATGCGATCATTTTCTTTAAAAATCGGGATTTCGGAATGTTGAACTAAGAGGGAGACAGAGCCAGATAGTTTTTTAACACAGTAAATGGTCACAAATAACATTCAGCCCCTTTAGAAAGTAAATGCTATAAGCAGCCAGTATCGCTCTTTTCAAACTAATTGTGTTTTAATCACACTAATTTTATGATTCTGACAATGTCTCAGCATGCAGCGATGCATGCATTTTATTTTAAAAACGGATCAAATGGGAATTTCTTCCATAAGGGGTTCATGGTTTCAGAGTAGTTTTTAACACAAGAGATGGTCGCAAATAACATTCAGCACTTTAGAAATAAACGCTGCAGTGATACTTCTAAAACCAGTCGCACAGACCCGCTTCGTCTTTTCAACAGCCGGTTAATTGTTTGAAATTGTTCAGGATTGCAAAAGCCCACCGCGGGTATCATTTAATTGTTGTGATTCCTTAGGAAGACAAAAGATAGGTGTATCACTTAGTTGTTGAGAGTACCATGCGAACAAGGGCCCAACCTATTGTCTGAAATGGGTGGTATCGGCTCTTTTTGTAATTCTTCGAGAAGGTAAAAGCCCCGCAGATGTACCAGTCGAACAGGGTCGCGCCTATTTTCTGAAGTAGCCAGCAACAGCGGACCCTTAGGCCTATCTTGGCCAGTTACACCGGAGCTCAGTAACTGCATGCCACACCCTCATTGTTTTAAAATTGCACAGCAAGGTGTGATGCCCTGCAGGTGTATCAACCCCAGACTTATCGGTGTTAGGATGCCTGGGTCGTTGACCCAGGGCTTTTGAGTTTATTATATTATTTATCATTTCTAGTCTTTGGTTTCTTTGTTGAAGTTCTGTCTGATGGTGTATGTCTCTGTGTTATCCTTAGTTGCTGTCTCCCCTGTCGGCTATATCCCCGTGTCTGTGTCTGCCCTGTTCCCACCTCTCTGTTCCCTCTGTAGTGCTTGCCTGTGAGTCTGTGTCTGTAAGTTCAGTCTGTGTTACTTCCTGTTTTACTTTGAAGGTCCGGGTCTTATGTGAATGTGTCCTGCTTTGCTTCCTTGTCTCGTTAGCCCTGATTTGCCCCAGCTGTGTTTCCCTCCTGTCTCCCATTTCCTGATTACTTCCCAGTGTACTTAAACCCTGTGCTTCTTTGAGTCAGTGTCGTGTCGTCCCCCATGCTGTGTGGATCTCCCTGTGTTTCCTGTGAGTTTTTGTTGTGTCCTAGTTTAGTTTAGTTTAGTTTAGTTTTTAGTTTAGTTTAGTTTAGTTTGCTTTGCTTTGCTTTGCTTTGTACGCTTGTTTCCCTGTGCCAGCAAATAAAGCTGAGTATTTTTGAGTTCATCCCTTGAGTCTGAGTCTGCACTTTGGGTCCACCACTCCTGCTTGCCTGCCTGCCACACAGCCAACCTTAACAGAACGACGCGACCATACTATGGACCCAGCAGACATTGCACTTCAGGAGCGACGCCGAGCAGCCTTTGACCAGCTGGAGGAGGAACTCCGCTGGAAGCCATGGCTCACCCCTGACGTCGGGCGCATTTTCCATGGCACTCGACTGGCTCTCGGCGGTCCCCGGAGCTGCCAGAAGTCTCCACCTGTTGCTCCGCTGGCACTCAAGATGCGGCCACTTCAGTTGGGAGTCCTCCGTATGGCTTCAGGCGCTCACGCTCCTGCCTCGGCGTCACCGTTCTGTGCACCAGAGACTCAGTTGCTCGCGCCGCCAGCTTCCTCTGCCCAAAGGAAGCGGCGCTCACGCCACTGTCATGTGAACACCTCTGAGCAACCTACGGTGGTGAGTCAAAAGGACTACATTTTTCACACTCCGCCTGAGCCAATCCAGCAGTTTTCCTCGGACTCTGTAGGCTCGGAAAACCTGGCTCAGCCATCCGCTCATCTACCGCCTCACCCACCATTACTTCCATCATTACAACAGTCAATAGAACTTAAACTTCTATCCATAGCTCAAACATTAGCTCGCCTCTCACCTCAGCCGCCTGTTCCCGCTGGAGGGTCCGAGGGGCCCGTCCAGCCTCCTGTTCCCGCTGGAGGGTCCGAGGGGCCCGTCCAGCCTTCGTCTGCCTCCGCTGGAGGGTCCGAGGGGCCCGTCCAGCCTTCGTCTGCCTCCGCTGGAGGGTCCGAGGGGCCCGTCCAGCCTTCGTCTGCCTCCGCTGGAGGGTCCGAGGGGCCCGTCCAGCCTTCGTCTGCCTCCGCTGGAGGGTCCGAGGGGCCCGTCCAGCCTTCTGTTCCCGCTGGGGGTTCTGGAGAACCGCACCAGCCTTTGTTCGTCTCCGTTGGAGGGTCCGGGGGCCCGTCCAGCCTTCTGTTCCCGCTGGGGTTCTGGAGAACCGCACCAGCCTTTGTTCGTCTCCGTTGGAGGGTCCGGGGGGCCCGTCCAGCCTTCTGTTCCCGCTGGGGGTTCTGGAGAACCGCACCAGCCTTTGTTCGTGTCCGTTGGAGGGTCCGAGGGTCCCGTCCAGCCTTCTGTTCCCGCTGGGGGTTCTGGAGAACCTCACCAGCCCTTGTTCGTCTCCGCTGGAGGGTCCGAGGGGCCCGTCCAGCCTTCTGTTCCCGCTGGGGGTTCTGGAGAACCGCACCAGCCTTCTGCCTCCGCTGGAGGGTCCGAGGGCCCGTCCAGCCTTCTGCCTCCGCTGGAGGGTCCGAGGGGCCCGTCCAGCCACAGCACCCTGCCTCCGCTGGAGGGTCCGAGGGCCCCGTCCAGCCACCTGCGGCTCCCACGCCGTCGCCTGCAGTGCCACCATCTGTTTCGTCGCCTGCGGCTTCGTCCTCGCCTGGTCCGGCTTCGGCTTCGTCCTCGCCTGGTCCGGCTTCGGCTTCGCCTGCTCGTCCTGTCCGGCCTGCTCGTCCTGTCCGGCCTGCTCGTCCTGTCCGGCCTGCTCGTCCTGTCCGGCCGCTTTCCAGGCCGATGACTGGGCGTCCTCGCCGTCGTGGACGGCCTCCTGACCTGCTCCGTTGCCGCCGGTGCCTCCCGCCCGGCCGGCCTCCTGACCTGCTCCGTCGCCGCAGGTGCCTCCCGCCCGGCCGACCCCTGAACTGTTTTCTGGGCTCTTGGGCCTCCGGACCTCCTTCGCCTGGGTCGCCGCCGCTGCCCTCTGCATGGCCGGCCTCCGGACCTTCTTTGCTTGCCTCGCCGCCGTTGCTTTTCACACGGCCGGCCTCCTGAACTGCCCAGGTTTGGACTTTGGTGCCGTCAGCCTCCGGGCCGGCCCCCTGAACTTTTTTTTTTGGAACTGTCGTGTGCCTGGTTTTGTTTGGTTGTTTTCTGGGCTCCAGTGTTTTCTGTTTTTGGTCTCTGGGTTGTTTGGTTTGTTTCGAGCCCTCCATCCTGGACCCCCACCACCCACCCTGGTTGGGTTGTTTTTTTTGTTTTGGTGTTTCGGTTTGGGCTGTCTGGGAGCCAGCCCTTTAGGGGGGGGGTACTGTTAGGATGCCTGGGTCGTTGACCCAGGGCTTTTGAGTTTATTATATTATTTATCATTTCTAGTCTTTGGTTTCTTTGTTGAAGTTCTGTCTGATGGTGTATGTCTCTGTGTTATCCTTAGTTGCTGCCTCCCCTGTCGGCTATATCCCCGTGTGTGTGTGTGTGTGTGTGTGTGAAAAGATTTTGTTTATTATTCAAATATGCTTTGCTTGTGTTTGTGTAAACTGAGTGACGATTCACCCTGATAAACATGAAGCCTTGCCTATGCTTATCATATGCCTGTGAAGACAAGTTTCTGTGTAAAGAGGAACGGAAAGTTCCACTTAAGCAGATGTTTAGTCTAAGTATGAACAGAACGTTTTAGCAAGATATGCATTTGCAATCTATATTCTGAGAACAGGCGGAGACTGCCTCCGTCTGCTGTGTCCTATATAACCTGCAATAAAGAAGAGTACTGTGTGACTCTCTCTCGAGACGTTCACCCATGTACATGTGATTGATTATATTGTCTCACTGTGTCTCTGTTTTACTTTGGCAGCCTTCTATTTGGGAAATTTCCCCCAACACCGTGTCTGTGTCTGCCCTGTTCCCACCTCTCTGTTCCCTCTGTAGTGCTTGCCTGTGAGTCTGTGTCTGTAAGTTCAGTCTGTGTTACTTCCTGTTTTACTTTGAAGGTCCGGGTCTTATGTGAATGTGTCCTGCTTTGCTTCCTTGTCTCGTTAGCCCTGATTTGCCCCAGCTGTGTTTCCCTCCTGTCTCCCATTTCCTGATTACTTCCCAGTGTACTTAAACCCTGTGCTTCTTTGAGTCAGTGTCGCGTTGTCCCCCATGCTGTGTGGATCTCCCTGTGTTTCCTGTGAGTTTTTGTTGTTTCCCAGTTTAGTTTAGTTTGCTTTGCTTTGCTTTGCTTTGCTTTGTACGCTTGTTTCCCTGTGCCAGCAAATAAAGCTGAGTATTTTTGAGTTCATCCCTTGAGTCTGAGTCTGCACTTTGGGTCCACCACTCCTGCTTGCCTGCCTGCCACACAGCCAACCTTAACAATCGGCCCCCCATCTATTGTTTTTGGAAGCACCCGGTCCTATATGAAGCGTTCCTCAGAGCGTGAGACCCTCCCCCTTTCGCGTCAGGACCAGCGCCGGTGCAGACCATTTTCTACCCACACAGAGCATTTCTGACAGAGTGGCGTTGCTTATGCATAAGAGAGAAGCAAGAATACAACGCAGTTCTCTGCTCCAAGACATCCGCGGTCCTTTCACACGGTAAGCATGTGTGTTATAGCCAGTGCTTCATAAATGTCTGTCTGTCAGCGCAGATTTTTCAAACTGTTTTTAAAACGTGATCATTTGTTGCCCAAAAAACATTTCCTCTAAATTTGCAAAGTTAATGATTTAAAAATATATATTTTCGATTTTTTAGCTGGATGTCAAACATATGATAGACTCTTGAGCATATTTATATAGCAAAATTCACAGTGGTATAACCATGTTAAATAAAAAGATGCCCAACAGTGCACCAATGCACTCTAATGCAGGCCTTTAAACTGTATGCTGATAAGTGCATGAAGTATACCTTTACCTCAATAGCTGAAAAGAATCTGTATCCATAATTTGTGGATCTATTGATTTGTTTTTAATGTGGCACTTTTTTTCCATGAACTGCAGATGATGAAATCCTCTTTATTTGAGAAAGTGTCCCTAAGCTGCTGCGGCTCATATTTACTGAGTTCCCTAAATACTTCTTTACTATGTCAGTAAACTTTTTCAACAAGAAAGGTATGGTAGATTTAAAGACCCATCTTAATTGAAGCAAAGGCAAAAAATTGAAATGAATTTTATGTGGTTGTTCATATTAAACCCATCAAAGAGTGAAAATCCAAAAAGCTGCTGCAATCCTTTGTATCAATGATCTCTCTCTCTGTGTGTGTGTGTGTGTGTGTGTGTGTGTGTGTGTGTGTGTGTGTGTAACGAAGGTCAAGGCAGGAGCTTTTTTTTTTTTTTTTTACAAGAAGTGTAGCTCATACATTGCAATAAATGTATTCTGCTACATCTGCTAATGAGAGAACATGTTTTTTTTCATCATAAAGACTGTGATATGAAGCATTGTTAAAGTGTCACTTCAGTAATGCTGCTGAGAGAAACAAGTGTTGACTCATTTTTTTTAATTTTTTTTTTTTTAAATACATGACTTAAAACACTAAACTCTAATTTCAAAGGTGTATTTTAAGTTTAAAGAATATAAGAGCTGGTAAGACGATGAGTTTTACTTCTCACTGTCCGTGTTATGTTGTAGTATCCATTATCATGTATGCTACTTTGCTCTGTGGACTGTAAAATGTTTCATTGTGTTCATGAAATAAACCAGACTTTCAATGTCTGAATCTTTTACCGTTTTTCTGCTTTTGTTCACACCAAGTTGACAAAACCCACAGACATCCAGAGTTAACTCACTAACAATGTGGAGCAATCTCAGTGTATTTAGCTGCTTTTACCCTAAACACAATCAGCTGACTGAGAGAAATGTCTGTAGTCATCCACTTTGGTCATTATGAATGTTGAAGGAGATTTGTTCCATAGGCACCTTATACTAGTGTTTTCTACACTTAATCCAACACTACTATGTTCTATTTAAATCCAGATTCCTTTTATAGTCCATCCATCGATTCGCTTCCGCTTATCCTTTTCAGGGTCGCGGGGGGCGCTGGAGCCTATCCCAGCTGTCATAGGGCGAGAGGCGGGGTACACCCTGGACAGGTCGCCAGTCTGTCGCAGGGCCAACACACAGGGACAGACAATCATTCACACTCGCATTCACTCGCACATTCACACCTAGTGACAATTTCGATTATCCAATTAACCTATCCCCACAAGCTGCATGTCTTTGGATGGTGGGAGGAAGCCGGAGTGCCCGGAGGGAACTCGCGCAAACACGGGGAGAACATGCAAACTCCACACAGAAAGACCCCGGCCTGATGGTGGAATTGAACTCAGGACCTTCTTGCTGTGCGGCAACAGTGCTAACCACCGTGCATCCTTTTATACTGCGACATCCTTTTATAGTTTGCAGTGAAATTTGTTAAACCATTGCTTAATGGGACAGAAGTACAAGTTGCTCTTTACTAACACATTGTAGATAAGTTTATTGCTGGACAACCCAGCTAGCAGTCTCACATTCTCTTTAGATTTTTGAAGTATTGTGCGTAATGGTTTAGTCTCGCACACCTTACCCTTTTCTCCCCAGCATCACAACAGTATGACTCCCAAAGTACGGCTCAGTAAACAAACAATTACTCTAAATTCAGAACAGAAACATACAGTTGGAAGATTAATGATTGCGGGGGTTTTTGTTGTTGTTGTTTTTATATGATGCATAGTAAACTACCCCCTCTTCTTCTTCTCTGTGTTGTTGTTCTTGTGTGTGTGTGTGTGAATGCCTTACAAGTCAAAGTATACATTAGCCGTACTTACAAAAACCATTTTTAATTTCATTTAGAACTGAGATTCTAAGTTGTAAGCAGAAATCTTATGCTCAGCCAGGAGTATGTTTCCCCACTTTCACAATGCTGAGGTGTCAAATCCATGATCCAACAGATGGTTTGTCACACGCGGGCGAGAAGGGCAAGACACCACTTACTTACACAACCTCACACACTATAGATTTTTAAAGTTCTTGGGTACAACGGTTTAGCTACAGATATAACTTCTACTTTTGATAAAGATCACTCCCTCTGCATATTTCTTAAGAAATGAAGCATCTTTACTGGGATATTTATTGTCAAACTATGCGATTTTCCAAATGTGTGTGGAGTAAAATGTTGTGACCAAGAATCATTCAGGATTAACAACACAAACTGTTTTGATAGCAGAAACAGTCTGCCTTATAGTTCCCATACTTTACTGCTAGTTTTACAAACACATTCTTCTTCATGTCTGTTTAATTGGTTTTTATGAAACTGATTTTCAATAGATAGATAGATAGATAGATACTTTATTAATCCCCAAGGGGAAATTCAAGGTTCCAGCAGCTTAAGAACACCACACACACAGCATTCACTACAATGTACCAGGATGATACACAACAATCAACAAAACAACATTACTAAATCAATCTAAATCTAAATCAATCTAAATCAGCAGTAGCCAAGCGTATAATGTGCTGGGGATGCAGTCCTGTTTGAGGTGTGTGTCAGGATAATAATGCAATGGTGCAACAGTGCAAGGTTAAAATCTAGTGACCAACAGTAAATGTGTGCATATGTCAACATGTACAATAAAATGTAAGCACAGTAATTTAACAGTTCTAATATAAATATATGGGCAAATAATATAAAAACTAACCAGCAGTAGTATAAGAATTATGGCATCAGTGCAAGTCAGATACAATCATTGGTCAAAAATGACATATATGGACAATAAAAAAAATGTAAACATGGTAATATAACAGTTCTAGTATAAATATAAATATATGGGCAAATAAGATAAAACAGAATAAAGTGTACGCATGGTAATATAACAGTTCAAGTATAAATATATTGGCAAATAAGATAAAACAGAATAACAGTAGGCTAGTATAAGAGTAATAGCATTAGTGCAAGTAAACATAGTAGTATAAGAGTTCTAGCAGCAGTGCAGGGATAAGGTACAATACACAATATGGGCAGATAAGTCCTGTGAATGTATTAGAAGGTGGCGGTGCAGATAGACTATGCAGAGAAGACCAACTCTCCTTTTCCCTTAAGTGAAGCATTGTAAAGTTGTATGGCCCTGGGTACAAATGACTTCCTGAGTCTGTCTGTTGCGCATGTCAGGGAGCGCAGTCTCCAGCTGATCAAGCTCTTCTGCTGTATGATAGTGGTGTGGAGTGGATGACAGTCATTGTCCAGGATGTTGAGTATCTTGTTCATAGTCCTTTTGTCTGATACTGAAGTGATACACTCCAGTTCAGCTCCCACAACAGAGCCAGCTTTCCTTACCAGCCTGTCTAGTCGCCCAGTATCCCTCTTCTTAGTGCTTCCTCCCCAGCATGCCACAGCATAGAAGAGGACGCTGGCAACAACAGACTGGTAAAACATCCTGAGGAGCTTGCTGCAGACATTGAAGGACCGCAGCCTCCTCAGGAAGTACAGCCTGCTCTGCCCCTTCTTGTAGATTGCTGCAGTGTTGGCTGACCAGTCCAGTTTATCGTCTAGATGTATTCCCAGGTACTTGTATGTGTTCACCACCTCCACATTGACCCCCTCGATGGTGACTGGCAGCAGGGCATGCTTAGACTTCCTGAAATCCACCACCATTTCCTTGGTCTTAGCAGTGTTGAGTTGTAGGTGGTTGAGTCTGCACCATTGCACAAAGTCCTCCACCAGGCTCCTGTATTCCTCCTCTTGCCCGTCCCTGATACAGCCCACAATTGCAGTGTCGTCCGAAAACTTCTGCATGTGGCATGACTCCGTGTTGTAACAGAAGTCAGAAGTGTACAGGGTGAACAGGACTGGAGAGAGCACTGTTCCCTGTGGAGCTCCGGTGCTGCTGATGACAGTGTCGGAGAGGCAGTCCTTCAATCTGACGAACTGTGGCCGTTCAGTCAGGTAGTCTCCAATCCAGGATACTAGGTGAGCATCCACACCCATCTGCAGGAGCTTATCACTCAGTCTGGGGGGGTGGATGGTGTTAAAAGCACTGGAGAAGTCAAAGAACATGATTCTCACTGTACTTTTCCCCTTGTCCAGGTGTGAGTGTGTCCTGTGTAGGAGGTATGAGATGGCATCGTCGACGCCCACTTTCTCCTGATATGCAAACTGCAGCGGGTCTAGTGCATGGCGCACCTGTGGCCTAAGTATCCTCAGAACCAGTCTCTCCATGGTCTTCATCAGGTGTGATGTGAGCGCGACTGGCCTGAAGTCATTAAGCTCACTTGGGTGTGGTTTCTTAGGGACAGGTATGAGACATGATGTCTTCCACAGTGTTGGGACTCTCCCGAGGTGCAGGCTCCGGTTGAAGATGTGCTCCAGTGGCTCTCCCAGTTCAGCAGCACAGACCTTAAGCAGTCTTGGGCACAGTCCATCCGGCCCGGCTGCTTTCCTGGGATGGAGTCTCTTCAACTGTCCCCTGACTTGATCTGCCGTGATGAAGGGGGGGGGAGGGAGGGAGAGGGGCAGGTGTGAGGGGTTACCCTGGTCTTGGTCACCCTGAGGAGGCGGGGGGTGGAGAGGGAGGGGAGTGTGTCTGTGTGGGGTTGCCATTGGTCCGGTGGGGGAGGGGTACGTGTTGCATTGAGAGTGAGAGGGGAGGTGTAAATTGGGCAGTTATGCAAACAGTGTCCGGGGGTGGTGGACAGGCCGCATCCATTGAGGCTTGAGCAGGGCAGTCAAACCTGTTGTAGAAGTGGTTTAGCTGGTTTGCCCTGTCCAAATCTCCCTCCACAGAGCTGCTACTCCTCTTCCCCAGGCCTGTAATGGTCTTCATTCCATCCCAGACCTCCTTCATATTATTCTCCTGCAGCTTCTTTTCCACCTTCTTCTTGAAATCCTCCTTGGCCTCTTTCAGCCTGACTTTGAGTTCCCCCTGCACGCGCCTCAGCTCTGCCTGGTTCCCCTCCCTGAACGCCATCTTTTTTCTATTCAGGAGGGTCTTGACATTGCTGGTTATCCAAGGCTTGTTGTTTGGAAAGCAGCGTACAGTTCTTGTGGGGACAACAACGTCCATACAAAAGTTCAGGTAGTCGGTCATACAGTGTGTGACCTCTTCCAAATCTTCTCCATTCTGTAATACACTCCAGTCTGTGGACTCAAAGCAGTCTCTCAAAGCCTCATCTGCTCCAGGTGTCCACTTCCTGAAAGTGCGTGTGGCAGAAGGTAGCCTCTGTACTTTTGGTATGTACAGTGGCTGTAGATGAATGAGGTTGTGATCCGATTTTCCTAGTGGTGGTAGGGGGGTGGCGTTGTATGCGTCTCTCACGTTTGCATACATGAGGTCTATTGTCCGGTTTTTCCTAGTCGGGCAATCAACAAACTGGTAGAAGTTCGTTAGCGTAGAATCCAGTGTTATGTGGTTGAAGTCGCCAGAGATCGCAAAGAGAGCATCTGTATGCTGAGTTTGGAGCCTTGCAATTGTAGAGTGAATGATGTCACACGCTACGTCCGGTAGTGCTCGTGGCGGAACGTAAACACAGACAACAATGGCGTGCGAAAACTCTCTCGGCATATAATATGGTCGGAGACTGACAGCAAGCAACTCCACGTCCTTACAGCATGCAGTCTCCTTAACTGTAACATGACCGGGATTACACCATCTGTTGTTTATGTACATCACCAATCCACCTCCCTTCTTCTTGCCCGAAAGTTTAATGTCTCTGTCCAAACGAGCCACACTGAAGCCGGGTAGCTCTACGTTAGCTGTTGGGATGCAGCTAGTTAGCCACGTCTCTGTGAGGCATATTAAGCTACATTCTCTGTACAGTTTCTGATTTCTTACCAGGGAAGCCAGTTCGTCAGTTTTGTTAGCCAGTGAGTTCACGTTCCCCATCACCATCGATGGAACTGCAGGCTTAAATCTCCACTTCTTCTCCCGTCGCCTCGTCCTCACTTTGTCTCCTGCCCTACAGCCGCGAAAAAGCCACAGTTCCTCCGGGATGGTCACTTGAACGTTGCTGGCGTGTTTCCGCAATGCGAGCAGTTGTTTCCTTGTGTAGACAAGTCTGCTATCGCCAGAAGAGTATATCTGATCCATATCCATAGGAAAAAATAAAAAATACTCCTTAGAATGTATAATCCGAAGTAAGTAGTAAGCGAAAGTAAACCAAAACAAAGTAAACCAAAACAGCACTCAAACACACGAAACATACGGAGCTACTAGGATGGCTGCCACTCGCGTCGGCGCCATGATATTGCCAATCATTGCCATCAATAGTACAACCACCCTCTAACTTTTCTTTGCTCCCCAGTATAAATGCAAGAATTTTGCAGGCTTTATTGAAACTGTCACAATTTAACACTCAATGCCATAAACAGAGTTGATCCATGTCTGTATGGACACTGTTTCATACATCAACAGCTCTGAAAATCACTTTTAAAGTAATGTAGAACATGATCTCTCTCACTCTCAGCGTCTCTAAAAAACCCACCAAACTGACAATCACCTCTAAAGAAGGGGGTTAGTTTATAGGTTGTTTGTTTGTTTTGTTTTGTTTGCTTACAACGTAGAATCTCAGTTCTAAATGAAATTAAAAATGTTTTCTGTAAGTACGGCTAATGTATACTTTGACTTGTAAGGCATTCACATACACACAAGAACAGTGTTGGGCAAGTTACTTTGAAAAAGTAATTCAATTATAGTTAGTTAGTTAGTACTTCAAAAAAGTAACTGAGTTAGTAACTGAGATACAATATTCTAAAAGTAATTAATTACTTTAAAAGTAACTATTGTGTTACTTTAACAAAAAAAAAAAAAAAAAAACGTTTAACCCTCTGGCGTCCAGGGTATAATCGGCCATTTTTTACTACTTTTGATTTTCCCTCCACATTTTACCTTTAAAAACTATTTACTTTGCCTTGTTTGGTATCATCCTTTTCAGCACAACCTCACATGTCTGAATTTACAGTCATGTTTTCATGTTGACATACTGTATTAACACAATTGATCCAAAATCAGACAAAAACCATAAAATCAGAGTAGAAAAAGTTATATTTTTACTGTAACAACCACAAACATCTTTAATGAATCATATTTCATAACTTTAAATGCAAATATAAATTGTCAATGTTAAAATCCTATGCACAAGTTTTGCAAACAACGTTACAAAAGTTATTTGCATCCATTTACCTTTTACCCTTTTTAAAAATAACCATTTCAAACTATTTACAGAACAATCAGCTGTTCTTCAATAAGATGCCACACAAATTATTTGTGCCACTGCAAAACATAATCCGTGTCCACTATAAAGGAGAACATCACAGCCTGATACCTGCAGGTCTGACAGCAGCAGGTGTATCACTGCTGTTTCTACCTGGAGACAGCAGTCGCCTCATTGTTCTGACACACAACACAAAACTATCCACAACACTACACACTAACTACACAAGACAACACATTAACTACACACTCCAAACACGGTAAACGTCACAAATCTCACATCTCAAAACTCGCTGTCTCTCTTTTTCTGCTCTCTCTCTCTCTCTCACTCTCTCTCTCTCTCTCTCTCTCGCCGTCACTCCTAAAACTTCCCCTGTTTTGTTTTGTTTTTTTGCTCATAAACAGAGAGTGCTTGCTAGCGCTAACGTGGCGAAACTATTGAGGCAAAAACGCCGCGTATATATTGTTTATCATGACTCTGGTTTTACGTGGCCTATCAACACAATTTATAAACTGGTATATATCATATATCACCTTGTTGCTTTGTCTTTAAGTGGTCATGTGATTACTTTATTCTTCCTCAGTCAAACAGCAGCACTCATGCGATTGTTTTGCCCCCTGAGCTCCAGGGGCCTGTTCTTCGTACCTCGCTTACTACATCCAAGATCAAATGACACATCCAAGATCAAATCATCGCGCTAACTTTGAGCTCGCTAATCCGGTTCTCCGAACACACCTGTTGTTGACGATTAGTATAGCTGGATGAAGTAATCTGAGATCACTGGGTGGCTTAAAAGGGGCTACGCATCGATAGTAGAAACATTGATCGGCAACCCTGTGATTGGTCGGCGAAGATGTCGAAGGAGTGCGCACAGTATTTCACGGCAGCAGACCAAGAACTCTTGATTGAGGGATATCAGGAGTTTCAGAGTTTAATTAAAACGCAGGGGAACACTGCAAAGGCTGCAAAAGCAAGGAGAGAGGGCTGGCAGAAAGTTGCTGACAAATTAAACTCGTAAGTGATCCATGATATTACATTATATCATGTGATATTATTTTATTCCACATTATATTATATTACATCCTCTTTCACATTAGAGCCACAACAGGACCCACTAGAACATGGGAAAAAGTAAAAGTGAAATATAAAAATATTCCACAGAATGGTAATATTTATCACTTATATTGCTTTTAGTCTATGACAAGAGACCCTGGAATAATCTGTTTGTTTGTTTATAACAGCAACCAAGAAAAGAGCAGAGCAAATAAAGACAGGTGGTGGTCCTGCACCCCCTCGTCACACCCCTTTTTGTACTGTGACATTTATTGACATTGTGGGTTTTTTTGTGTGTAGTTTGACATAACACTCCATCACTTTTACCTGTTCCCATGCAAGGGGTGACTGAAGCATGCACAGTAAGTCGGGAGTAAGTATATACAGTACAGTAAGTATATATATATATATAGAGAGAGAGAGAGAGAGAGAGAGAGAGGAAGAAAGTAAATAATACCCTCACGGGAGAATCGATATCTCTCTATGAGCACACCGTCGCGCTGAGCTAAAGGATCCCGTCTATCCCGCAATATACGCTAAATTCTGTAAACTCTCCTTATCAATCTTGCACCTTCCTTGCTCGCGTACAAACGGACAGGACATGGCTGCGACAGACTTCCCAAATCCACCTTCGCTTTTTTAGCCGTGGTCTCTCATCTTGATTGCACGTAGTAATTTACTATTACTACTCTAACATATGAATTACATCTGACATGATCTACTACATGTAATAGAATGATTAATAGTACATTTCCCTTTTTTTCGGAAATGACCTGTATGTATCTGTATGAAATCAATAAAAGAATCAAATACATTATCTTTAGTTACATTGATAATATTTATTTATGGTAAAACAGTGGCGAAATATCGCTCTTGCTTTCATATAACTTCAGCGGACATACCTGAGAGGCCGCGATCTAATCCTGTTTACATAAAGTAAACCTGCTCCCGAGCAGGCTTACTCTTACGGATCTGTTGCTATGACAGCAAGCCCCAGATGAGCTTCGGAGAACCGAACGATCCAAGATCACGCGAAATCGTCAACATTCAAATCCGGCTAACTTACTTAGCGAGGTACGAAGAACAGGCCCCAGGTGTTGTGCTAGACAGTGATCGTGATTAGCGTCCGCGGGAGCGCGCAGCTGCTTAAAGCTGTAGCGTCCAGATTACTTACAGCTACTTCCTGCAGCTGATATAAGATGCGGTAAGCTGAACACAGCTTCAACCGTCTGTTTGTTGAAAAATAGTAACGGACCGCGTTTCCTTGTTAGTAACTGTAACGGCGTTGTAACGATAGGAATAGTAATTAGTTAGATTGCTCGTTACTGAAAAAAGTAACGCCGTTAGTAACGACGTTACTTGTAACGCCGTTATTCCCATCACTGCACAAGAACAACAACACAGAGAAGAAGAAGAGGGGGTAGTTTACTATGCATCATATAAAAACAACAACAACAACAAATAACGCAATCATTAATCTTCCAACTGTATGTTTCTGTTCTGAATTTAGAGTAATTGTTTGTTTACTGAGCCGTACTTTGGGAGTCATACTGTTGTAATACTGGGGAGAAAAGGGTAAGGTGTGCGAGACTAAACCATTACGCACAATACTTCAAAAATCTAAAAAGAATGTGAGACTGTTAGCTGTGTTGTCCAGCAATAAACTTATCTACAATGTGTTAGTAAAGAGCAACTTGTACTTCTGTCCCATTAAGCAATGGTTTAACAAATTTCACTGCAAACTATAAAAGGAATCTGGATTTAAATAGAACATAGTAGTGTTGGATTAAGTGTAGAAAACACTAGTATAAGGTGTCTATGGAACAAATCTCCTTCAACATTCATAATGACCAAAGTGGATGACTACAGACATTTCTCTCAGTCAGCTGATTGTGTTTAGGGTAAAAGCAGCTAAATACACTGAGATTGCTCCACATTTTAGTGAGTTAACTCTGGATGTCTGTGGGTTTTGTCAACTTGGAGTGAACAAAAGCAGAAAAACGGTAAAAGATTCAGACATTGAAAGTCTGGTTTATTTCATGAACACAATGAAACATTTTACAGTCCACAGAGCAAAGTAGCATACATGATAATGGATACTACAACATAACACGGACAGTGAGAAGTAAAACTCATCGTCTTACCAGCTCTTATATTCTTTAAACTTAAAATAAACCTTTGAAATTAGAGTTTAGTGTTTTAAGTCATGTATTTAAAAAAAAAAAGAGTCAACACTTGTTTCTCTCAGCAGCATTATTGAAGTGACACTTTAACAATGCTTCATATCACAGTCTTTATGATGAAAAAAGGAACTCAGTAAATATGAGCCGCAGCAGCTTAGGGACACTTTCTCAAATAAAGAGGATTTCATCATCTGCAGTTCATGGGGGAAAAAAAGTGCCACATTAAAAACAAATTAATAGATCCACAAATTATGGATGCAGACTCTTTTCAGCTATTGAGGTAAAGGTATACTTCATGCACTTATCAGCATACAGTTTAAAGGCCTGCATTAGAGTGCATTGGTGCACTGTTGGGCATCTTTTATTTAACATGGTTATACCACTGTGAATTTTGCTATATAAATATGCTCAAGAGTCTATCATATGTTTGACATCCAGCTAAAAAATCGAAAATATATATTTTTAAATCATTAACTTTGCAAATTTAGAGGAAATGTTTTTTGGGCAACAAATGAGTCACGTTTTAAAAACAGTCTGAATAATCTGCGCTGACAGACAGACATTTATGAAGCACTGGCTATAACACACATGCTTACCGTGTGAAAGGACCGCGGATGTCTTGGAGCAGAGAACCGCATTGTATTCTTGCTTTTCTCTTATGCATAAGCCCAGTAGCGATTTTAGATATGGGCGATTGCCCGGGGCGGCATCGTGGTGGAGGGCGGCATCACGGGCATCGGCAAAAAAAAAAAAAGAAATTGCTCGTACTCATGCTGCCCCAACGTCATGCCAGCGGATACTGGGGATGGTATAGGGCTTTGGAGCATGATATCACGGGGGTGGGTGTGGAAAGGATTTTGGCCCGATCCGCCATTTTGGGGGTCTAAACAAAGCGCAAGTGAAAAAGGAGCGAAAGCACAGCCATGGTTCGTACTTGTGGTCGGCTGCAATGTTCAATCTTACGACCGGCACGGGAATAAGCTTGGGTTGTCTTTTTATGCTTTCCCAACCTGGAAGCAACATGAAGGAGCTTATGTATTGGATGTTACCAAACGAAGGCGTCTAGCCTGGATAGCAGCCGTGAGACGAGCTGATATCCAGTTCTGTTACATCTCCAGATATCAGTTGGTGTGCTCAAGACATTTTCATTCCGGTAAGTTCTAAATATGTTCATATCACACTTTATAGCTGAATAATATTATCGTTGGTGGTCTCGGAAGTTATAAAAATTGTGATCAAACATCGAATGGAGTGACTTTGCAGACATATGTGCTATGTTAATGCACTCCAGCTGACTTACCTTGGTATGAATGACGAGGTACTCACAGTTTGGTGGCTTGAAAATAGCCAAATCTTGCACCCAGCCGTTTGTAAATTGGATGTGCGCCTCCAGCGACTTGTAATTACGAAACTGGTTCGCAGTGTAAGCTTACTCCACAAACAAGATACTTAAAGATATCAGGGTAGGACAGTGGCGGTAAGTCGTCTGGGTCTTTACTCCACTGCCGTATTTCATATGGGTCCAGATTTGCGATGCACTCTATTTTTTTCAAGTACCGCTGCTTCGCCTCTGGATGCAATCGGTCTCTATACCGTCCGTTTTCTTTTGAGCTGCTTTTAAGCATGTTTCTTGTCGTCGTCGTTCCAACACAGTGTGTTTGTTTTGATTCGTAGACCCCGAAAATGGCGCCGCGCTCCCACAATGCATTGCGGCGTGACGTCAACTCCAAAGCCCTATATGCAAATATCGGTTTTCTATCGCCCATTTGCTGGGAGTAAGGGCGCCCTCCGTGCGAGGTGCGCCTGTTGCTTGCGGCACAGGGAGGAGAGGATGGGGTGGTGGGGGATTCTCTGGCTGGCTGGAGCGGCATCTAATAACTAACTCGCAAAATAAAAACAAACCAACAAACACGAACACAGCAGACATTATACAGACTTATAATTTGCACCAATGTTTTTTCGAAATTTTATATGTGAAAACTGAGCGCGAGAGCCCTCGGTGCGCCTGCTCGCTGCTGAAGTCAAAGTAAACTTTATTGTCATCTCCGCTACATACAGTCCAGTATATAGAGAGACGAGACGACGAGGCTCCAGTTACAGCAGTGCAAGTAAACAAACAATAAATATAAGAAGAGTAAGAAAATAAATATACACTTTAGGACTAGAGGTAAAGGGATCAATAACAATTAAAAATTTATATTTTATATTTTGATGATTTAATGTCTTACACACAACCCTTGGAAAGGGGAGGGGGGCCAGCTGCTTCCAAATAGAGCACATTTCATTCATAATGTTGTAAATATAAGCCCATTGTCACGTCTGGTGTGGCAGACGTGTGGAGTTTGTAGAAAGGACCCAAAAGGCGGCAGCTCTGGTGCAGGTGAGTATTTATTTACAGGAGTGGGCACAAACAGCAATGGTGGGTGAACATGAAACTGGAAAACCTAAACTGGGTAAAACTAACAAAACAAACCAGAAACGAAGATGCAGGGAGGTCCGGGGAAATACACATGGAGATACGCAGGGAGACCGAGGGGAAACAACACAGAATGACGGAAGGGACTAACGCAGACGAACCAGCAACCACTAAGACAGAAGACACGACTTAAAAACACTCAGAGAACAAAGGGAGATTACACACAGGTGGGGGACACAGCTGGGAGTGATTAACGTGACGAGACTAGGGAGGCAAACTGAAAACACTCACATAGGACACAGACCTTCACAATAAAACAGGAACTTACACATGCAAGAACACAGACTAAGAAACGCGGACATGACACAGGAACACACGGGCAGCACAGAGTAACACTAAACAGAGGAAGAACAGAACCAAAATCACAATAATAGAAAACACAAAACGCTGGGTCAAAAGGACCCAGGATCATGACACCCATTATGTATTCATGATTTGAATCCTGGGTTCAAAGCCATCAGGTCCTCAGTTTAGAAAAAAGATAAAAGAAGAGGAGGAGAAACGAGCAAAAGATACAGGTAAGCAGATGTGTCATTGGATAATGGCAGGTCATGTATACTGAAACAATCAGAATCAGAATACTTACAGAATACAGGCGACCGTGGCTCAGGGGGGTTGGGAAGTGCACCTGTAACCGTAAGGTCGCCGGTTCGATCCCCGGCCTTTCTGTCCTGGCCTTTCTGTCCTGGTCGTTGTGTCCATGGGCAAGACACTTCACCCTACCGCCTACTGGTGTTGGCCAGAGGGGCTGATGGCGCGATATGGCAGCCTCGCCTCTGTCAGTCTCTGTGGCTACAACCGTAGCTTGCCTCCACCAGTGTATGAATGTGAGCGTGAATGAATAATGGCATTGTAAAGTGCTTTGGGTGCCTGGAAAAGCGCTATATAAAATCCGCGCGGCAGAGGGAGTCTTCGCCCAGGGCGCTAAACAGGCTAGGACCGCCACTGCATAAGCCTGTCAGAAACGCTCTGTGTGGGTAGAAAATAGTCTGCACCGGCGCTGGTCCTGACGCGGAATGGCAAGGGTCTCACGCTCTGAGGAATGCGTCATATAGGACCGGGTGTTTCCAAAAACAATAGATGGGGGGCTGATAAGTCTGGGGTCGATACATCTGCAGGGCATCACACCTTGCTGTGCAAGTTTAAAACAATGAGGGTGTGGCATGCAGTTGCTGAGCTCCGGTGTAACTGGCCAAGATAGGCCTAAGGGTCCACTGTTGCTGGCTACTTCAGAAAATAGGCGAGAACCTGTTCGACTGGTACATCTGCGGGGCTTTTACCTTCTCGAAGAATTACAAAAAGAGCCGATACCACCCATTTGGGACAATAGGTTGGGCCCTTGTTCGCATGGTACTCTCAACAACTAAGTGATACACCTATCTTTTGTCTTCCTAAGGAATCACAACAATTAAATGGTACACGCGGTGGGCTTTTGCAATCCTGAACAATTTCAAACAATTAACCGGCTGTTGAAAAGACGGAGCGGGTCTGTGCGACTGGTTTTAGAAGTATCACTGCAGCGTTTATTTCTAAAGGGGTGGTGAATGTTATTTGTGACAACCTATAGAGACTGAAAATGTGACGTCATTCCAGGGTAAAACCGCAAGGGATTCTGGGAATGCGTGGCAAGCGGTACTAGCGCACGCAGGCTTTCACATGAAAACAGTCACACAGCGATAAAAAGAAACACAAAAAAATGGCAAGAAGCTGTTGTATTATTAACTGCAATAGCCGGTCGCATGACAGCCACGGGAAGCCGACGGGTAAAGAGATCGGTTGTTATCGGATTACGTCGTGGAAGAGAAATTGTTCAAGCCATGTTTCTGAAGTAACAAAGAGCCGACGGATGGCCTGGATTGCAGCCATTCGAATACCAAATATAACGTTCCAGAACACTCCAGCTCACGTTAGTCTGCTCCAAGCATTTCCACAAAGGTAAGTCTTCTGTTGTAGTTATTACGTAATTTATCATAACATAATTGATGATGTAGGTTACCAAAAAGTCTTTTATTGATTTGAATTGAATTCGTTGCGCTATGCTGCTTTGTTCACTGTGGCTTTGTGGGCTAATGTTTGTTGTGTTTTGTAGGAAAACCAGCCTACAAAATGCTGGAATACGATCCAGACTGGGCACCTCTATCAGCCTGGGTCAGACCGAGTTTAAAGCTGCTACCACAGCCAGATTTGATCGGTTAAGAGAGAGAGCGATATCAAAACAGCCACGAAACGTCCCGCATATATGTGCCCAAGGGTTGTATTGAAGCAATCAAGTGATGAATAACTGTTTTCCAGTATGTTGTTTTGCAATGTTTTTTGTTTTGTTTTTTTTGCATTGTTGATTTGTTTTTCACTGAAGCAGCTAATAAAGCATGATGGATTTTTACAATTTTGCCTCTTTCCTGTAAGATTCTATAATAGAATGAAACAATAATGCCAGTTACAAATAAAGACAATAAATTGAATGAATTACGAAACACTCATTTTATTTCTATTAGATCTGCAAATGTTGTGTAATACTACAACCTGAAACGACAAATAGATGCGTTTGCCTGTACAGGAGATAAAGGAAAAGAATGTAACAGCAGCTGTGAAATGGAATAGTCCAAATCACCAAAGTAAACTGGACCTGGGCTTGTTGCAGGGATCTGAAGTTAATAAACATCTTGTGAGTGTCTGCACTCACACTTAGGACTATATAATAATAAATATGTGCGTGATGAAAGTTGGGCAGCACGCTAACGTCCTTACTCCGCTCTGTACGCTCGTACGGGTCTGACCCTTTCACTTCTTTGATTTTTTCCTCGTCCTTTTTTTTTTTGCCTTTTCGTCAAGTCTGTCTTTGTACGGACCTGCCGTGTTCTTCGTCGTTTTGTACATAACTGTTTTTGGGGCAAATAAAATGCAAGTAGGGATTAAAACCGCAGAATTAATGATTACTGATGCTGGAAATACTAGCGCTTGACGCGGTGTTTTGATTTTGTTGCCACGGGTACCCACAAAGCAATGCGCGAAAGTCACGTGGTCTGTCAATCTCTAGTGCGTTAAAAACTAGTAGCCTCTGAAACCGTACAGAAGAAATTCCTGTTTGAGCCGTTTTTAAATAAATAAAATGCTTGCATTGCTGCATGCTGTGACATCAGAATCACAAAATGAGTGTGATTAAACCACAATTAGTTTGAAAGAGCGATACTGGCTGCTTTGGGGGGAAAACGTGACATCGTGTGCAACGTGTTTTATAAGTAGCCCAATAGCGTTTATTTTCTAAAGTGCTGAATGTTATTTGCGACCATCTCTTGTGTTAAAAACTACTCTGAAACCATGAACCCCTTATGGAAGAAATTCCCATTTGATCCGTTTTTAAAATAAAATGCATGCATCGCTGCATGCTGAGACATTGTCAGAATCATAAAATTAGTGTGATTAAAACACAATTAGTTTGAAAGAGTGATACTGGCTGCTTATAGCATTTACTTTCTAAAGGGGCTGAATGTTATTTGTGACCATTTACTGTGTTAAAAAACTATCTGGCTCTGTCTCCCTCTTAGTTCAACATTCCGAAATCCCGATTTTTAAAGAAAATGATCGCATCACCCCGTGAAAGAAACCCCAGTAGATGTGTAAAAAGTAGTTTAAATTAAAACTAGTGGTTTGATTAAATGAAACACTTGTGAACAGGCTGAAATTGCCTGTACAGAAGAAATTCCCACTTGTGCCGTTTTTAAAATAAAATACTTGCATCACTGGAAGCTGAGACATTGTCAGAATCACAAAATTAGTGTGATTAAAACACTATTACCAACACTTTGACTACATGTAAATAAAAAGCATTCCCGCTTTGTTAAGGTGCACTGTGAACCAAAACGGCTTTCACCCCTCCACGCAAAAACAAAGAATTGCTTTTAAGAACACATATGTCTGCATAACTGGATGTTGAGACACGCCAAAGTGATAAAAAATAGTTTAATTAAAAACCCTATGGTTAGATTAAATTAAAACCCAGTTAAAAACACATGAACTCATATAACCCCACTGACGCCCTGTGTTTCCACACATGAACTCGCATGCGCACACGCACGAAACCGATCAAACAGGTTGTCAAACCAGTTTGGCTGGCCGCCATCTTGAAGTAGTGCCATCTTATTACTACTAACATGTATTTATAAGTTACACTTGTGTTTGAATCCTGCAGCTTATCACACATTTGATTTCTATGTGTGACGACTGCAAGTGTCCAGAGTGAGGACAGACTGAGGGACCCACTGCTGCACATCATCTGTGAGGCTTTGCACCCCTGATGATCCACCAGGACAAACTCAGCAGTGTGTGAGGAAGAGGAGGAGGAAGAGCCAGCAGCAGCTGACAGATGGAGAGAATAGACAGACTGTTCCCTGTTTGTGAAGGACTGCTAGGAAAGTTTAACATCACTAATTGTCTGTCCTGAATCAGTCTTATTAGGTAATGTTCAAATAATGTTATCATCCCAGTGTTTTCAGTGTGGGAGAAAGTACTCAGGGCCTTCAAGTTACACACTATGAAAGGCAGCAACAAGTTTAATATTCAGAAACCTAAAGTATGTATCAGCAGCAGAATGGAGCTAAAAATAAATGTTTGTTTCAGTTCTATGAAGCTTTGAGTATTTTGGATTAGTAGCACTGCTGTGTTTGTTGCATCCTATTGCTGTAATTGTTTATATGCTTTATATATTCTGAGGTAAGTTGATTTATAGTGTTACATCATATTCTATAAGGCACAGGTGTCGAACTCCAGGCCTCGAGGGCCGGTGTCCTGCAGGTTTTAGATGTGTCCTTGATCCAACACAGCTGATTTAAATGGCTAAACAACCTCCTCAACATGTCCTCCTCAACAGAAGCCTGGTAATGAACTAATCATTTGATTCAGGTGTGTTGACCCAGGGTGTTAACTAAAACCTGCAGGACACCAGCCCTCGAGGCCTGGAGTTCGACACCCCTGCTATAAGGGGATTGGGGACGAGTGACAAAACGTTTCTCCCACTGAAAATGCTGAAATCTCTTTTGGGATAAGCAGATGAACTGAGAACAGGTAAAGGAAGACAAAGGACTGAATACAGAAAAGGAAAATGAGGGGATGGAAACACAGCTAGGACTAATCACACACACAAAACCCCACATAGCACACAGGTCTGGCCCGGATCCGCCATCAAGCTGGCACTTCTGACTGACTGGTGTCATGGCAGGGTGTATGCCAACCAGATGTGGGCCAGGTCTGGCAATGATGGTACTATTTATTTTCCTATTTTAGTTAAAAGACCCTTCTGTCACTCAAACAACCAGACCCTTACTTCAAATCTCAATGTTGCTCTCAAGCAGCTCAATAATCATTAAAATAGGCCTAACAAAATAAATTGTTTATCAGTTACTTAGACTTAAATACTCCCCCGACTTCCTAAGAGTTTTCTCCTATATTTTTCCTGATAACTTGCTTTGGACATAAAAAAGAAAAAAAAAAGAAAGACTGAACACAGAACAGAACACACTGAACAACATAGAATTAAAAGAGACAAATAAAGCAAAACAAAAGGAAAACGAGCTACCACAACTACAAATAACTTTCATGTTCAAAAAGGAGCAGGAAGAAGCATAAGTTTATTTAATCCCACCCCTTTTCCACTATCTAGTAATCAATAGACTACAGAAATACCTCCTTGCAATTACATTATATGTTATGTGTATTTTTTTTGTTATTATTAATTTTTTTATATATATACACATGTGTTTCTATCTATCCATACATATGTATATACACATACACACATATACACATTTTCAATAACCATAATAACTGTCACGGTTCTGGGTCAGTTTGACCCAGTATTTTCAGTTCTCACGTTTTGGTTTGATTTTGTATTTTGGGGTATTTTCTTGATCTATTGTATGATGATGATGATGATTATTTAGCAGGTTTTAGCTCATTCTGGTTTAGTTCTGCCCGCGTAAAGTCTGTTTGTCTACATCTTTGTAAATTGTTTCCTGTTTTATTGTGAAAGGTTGTGCCTCATGTCAGTGTGTCTAGATTTGCTCCCCGTGTCTCGTTAGCCCAAACCCTCCCAGCTGTGTCTCCCTCCTGTTTCTCATTCGCTGATTACTTCCCTGTGTATATAGCCCTGTGTTTTCCTGTGCTCTCTGTCGCGTCGTACCCTCAACAAGCTGTGTGTTTTGCCTCCATGTTTCCAGTGTTTAGTCTCCTGCTCCAGTTTAGTATTTCTGTTCCAGTGTTTTCGTCCTCCAGGATTTTTGTTTGTCTTTTGGTGAGTTTAGTTAAGCAAGAGGTTTTTCCCAGCAATAAAGCTGCGCTTTAAGTTTGACTTCCATGTTGAGTCCTGCATTTTGGGTCCCCCACTCCTGCCTGCTTGCCTACCTGCCACACAGCCAACCCTGACAGTAACACCTCAAAGGATACACAACCTACAGATATATCTATCTATCTATCTATCTATATATATATATCTCTCTATCTATCTATATATATATATATATATCTATATCTCTATATATATATATATAGATATATAGAGATATATATCTATATCTCTATATATATATATATATATGAGAGAGAGAGAGAGAGAGAGAGAGAGAGAGAGAGAGATAGATATATAGATAGATATAGATATCTATATATAGAGATATAGATAGATATATAGATATATCTATAGATATATATATATAGAGATATAGATAGATATATAGATATATCTATAGATATATATATAGATATATAGATATATATATAGATATATAGATAGATATATATAGATAGATATATACCCATACCAACATACCCATGCACCTGCACACACATGAAAATATTGGACAATAACACCCTATCAAATCTCTACCTCCTCCCTGTACCCTGTAAAAACCATATCCTTAAACCGCTTTTTAAACTGCGCCATGCTCGGACATTGCTTCATATCTTTACTTAGTTTGTTCCACAGCTTCACTCCACACACAGAGATGCAAAAACTTTTTAATGTTGTACGGATACAAGGATGTTTTAAATATAATTCCCCCCTCAAATTGTATCCCCGTTCCCTTTAAGAAAACAGTTTTAGAATATTGTCAGGAAGCTGGTTATTTATTGCTTTATACATAATTTGTGCAGTGAGAAAATGAACCAGATCTGTGAATTTTAGAATTTTTGATTTTAAGAATAGTTGATTTGTATGATCTCTGTAACCAGTTTCATGGATTATCCTTATGGCCCTTTTTTGTAATATAAAGATTGATGATAGCGAACATTTGAAAGTATTGCCCCAAACCTCTGCACAGTAATGCAAATACGGTGCAATCAAGGAACAATAGAGAATAATGGATAATAATGGATTGCATTTATATAGTGCTTTTCGGGGCCCTCAAAGCACTGTACAATTCCACTATTCATTCACTCTCACATTCACACACTGGTGGAGGCAAGCTACAGTTGTAGCCACAGCTGCCCGGAGCAGACTGACAGAAGCAAGAATGTTGAATGATTTGTGGACACTCAAACAGACAAAGGAATATCAGCTCTATGTTGCGTGCTGGGAGTTGGGTGTGTGACAGGTGTGCTTGTGGAACTTCAGCAGAGAGGTGTGTGTTTGTTTGAGGGGGGGGGGGGGTGCTCCCAAGAGGAGTAAGACGGGGTGAACAGTGATAACAGTGTCCCATTGACTTGATTTGATAGCGAGTGATGTGACTGGTTCACTCCAGTTGACCATCTGTTTGCATCTGTTGGCCGTTCCTCCATTCATTCCAATAATGCTCTTAGAAACAGAACTGCAGAGGTTTTGATAAGTTTGCTCACAGGTTTTGAACCTGAGGCTGACATTCGTCCAGCCTCTGAGGATACAGGTTTCATCATCCTGGACTGGTCCACAGAAACAGCGAGCCAACACCACTGCTGGGATGGAAAAAGGTGAAGAGCTGGGGGTTAGAGGTGAGCAGATGCCAGTATCGATATCAGTTCTGCTATTGGTATCGGACTGATACTAGCATGATAGAATCAATACTTTGTTTCTATCCTCTACGTTCACTATGTAGCTCACTGAAGTGTGTTAAGTTAATTATATTTTTATAAATGAAAAAATAAACCTCAGGAACGCACTATAAAAAAAAAAAAAATGTCTGAGCCTTTCTGTGTTGACTGCGACATCACTCACGGCACACTTAAACAACAGAACCTAAAGTGCTTTAGAGAAGAGTCTGACGAGGCTGGACCTGATGGCGGTGATGCGGATGCAGCAGGCGGTGATGCTGCAGGCGGTGATGCTGCAGGCGACGGTCTAGAAGTCGCAGGGGATGATTCAGCAGGTGACGGCTGAACAGGCTTCCCCGGACCGCCAGCTGACATGAGGATGTGCTGGCTGGGTCCTCCGGGACCCCCAGCAGACGAGGCGTGGTGCTGGGTAGGCTCCTCGGACCCACCAACTGCCTTGGCTTGAAGCTGGACGGGCGACTCGGGCCCTCCAGCAGATGTGACATGAGGCTGGACGGGCTCCTCGGAACCTCCAGCTAACTTGGCTTGAGGCTGGATGGGCGACTCGGGCCCTCCAGCAGACGAAGCATGATGCTGGCTGGGTTCACCTGAACCCCCAGCTGACGAGACCTGGGGCTGGCTGGGTTCTCCCGAACCCCCAGCTGACGTGGCTTGAGGCTGGACGGGCTCCTCCGGCCCTCCAGCTGAGATAGACGGCTGAATGGGTCCTTCTGATCCTCCAGCAGAGGACGGAGGCAGAAGGGCGAACTCACTGGAGCTCTCAGCAGGGGATGACGGCTGAGACTGCTCAGTAAAGTTCTCCAGTGAAGCTGCTGGTGCTGGTGTCTTGACCTCTAGGGGTCCAGAGTTGGCTGGTGACTGACACCCAGCCTCTGGGGAGGCCCTAGAGGGAGCAACTGTCTCTGAGATGGCCAGCTTAAGTGAACCAGCTAAAGTTTGTATGAAGTGTGTTCCCTGCTTGTAATGAGGCGGTGAGGATGACTGAATGAATGAGTGGGTAGGCTGCTGAGCTAGTGGCGACTGAGCTATAGGTACCTGAGACGACTAAACTGAGGGCAGCGTGGCGGCTGACTGAACTGAGGGCAGCGTGGCGGCTGACTGAACTGAGGGCAGCGTGGCGGCTGACTGAACTGAGGGCAGCGTGGCGGCTGACTGAACTGAGGGCAGCGTGGCGGCTGACTGAACTGAGGGCAGCGTGGCGGCTGACTGAACTGAGGGCAGCGTGGCGGCTGACTGAACTGAGGGCAGCGTTACAGACCTGATGTTTGACTGGGGTGAAAGTAAGGATGGGACAATATGGCCAGAAAAACCTGTTTCAGAAAGGTTTATTGCTTTCCCTGAAGGAGCTGACGGAGACAAGAAAGCTTCCCTGACACTTAAATTCCCAATGTTCGTAGTGCTAGGCTCAGCTATTCCGGGCATGGGATCAACAGTGTGAACACAGTCATTAACACGAAAAGTCGGCTCAACAAAGGCAGTCTTAGGAGCAATGGTCATGGGTGAGACAGAGAAATCCTTGTTATTTTCAGAGGAGACACAAAAAAATAGCTCCAGGAAAAATAGACCTAGTATCTGGGTCAGAAGAAACGGAAAGAGTGTCTGTTTCACTCACCACAGCTGGCTGTTTTGACATCCTGAAGTCCGGCTGTGGGGTGCCGCGCCGGTGACGCGAACGTCGCTTCCTCCTTGGAGTCGGCTCCGACGGGCCGGGTAACACCTCATCTGGCGGTTCAGACGGCACGTCCTTCATTGAAGCAAGCGGGCGAGCGGTAGCGGCGGAGGGTTGAAGGTGGAGTTCGTGGAGAATGAAGTTTTGTACCAGCAGGTGCAGTGAGTCCAATAGCCAGGGATAATCGGAAATAAGCTGTTGTAGCCTGGCTTCCAGAATGTAGAGAAACGCTTCTCCCTCATGCTCTAACCACAGGTTGATTAATTTTGAAGCTGAGTCCGTTATGAGCTTCCGAAGCTCCGTGGGTGGGGTGAATGCCGCTGGATCCATATCTGGCTAGTCCGTACTGTCACGGCGAGTGAGATGAGCCGTGTGGAAATAATAAAGGAGGATCCAATCGCAGGCAGTAGTGAAGGTGAGAGGGTGGTTTATTAAACACAAAATAAAAATGGACAAAAGGCGAATGGAACAAAGACTAAACTATACTGGGAACAAACTGACTACAGAACACGAACCTGAACATGAATGAGAGCGAGCAGAAACAGATGGCGGTAGACAGCAGGGAAACACACAGATGAAGCAGGGTGGATACACAGACGGACCAGCAACTACAAAGACAGAAGACGCGACTTAAATACACACAGGGAAACACAGGGAAATTACACACAGGTGGGGAACACAGCTGGGAGTAATCAACAAGACGAGACAGAGGTAAAACTGAACACACTCACATGAGACACAGACCTTCACAATAAAACAGGAAACAAGAACACTACACAAAGACGCAGACTCGACACTGAGAGACAGACAGAAAATGACACATGGAACTAAACCCACACAAAACATGAGAACACAAATCCTAAACACAAATAAACAGAAACATAGAACTCTAATAATAATCATCATCATAATAATAATACTCATAGCACCCAAAACCACAACAATCATTCAAAAATAAACTAACAATCAAAACTCAAAATACTGGGTCGAAACTGATCCAGAACCGTGACAACTACATCATTAGTAGAGTCTGGGACATCTAATTGATTAACATCAACATTGATTATTATGCACTATTATTTTTGTTCAAGGAGAGCAAAAAATATAAAACTCTCTCTCAGCTTGTTCGTTGCCAAAAATGGCCACCTTTTGTGTATGTTCACAAAATGCTGTAAAATGTTTATTTATTAAAACATTTATCTGCTTTTACCGACTTGACTCTTTAAATTAGCACCAGTCCTTTTCATCAAAAAACCAAAATTTTATCTACATTCTTGTTTTTACTCTTTAAATACCAGTTTTGCCAGTTATATATTACCAGTAACTTTTCAGATAAAAAGGTGATAAAGTCCTAATGGTTTCATAAATCTTCCTATTTTATTTTATTTTTTTCATATAAGCATCGGGGACAAGGCTGTCTTGAAATTGTTGAGGTCACTAGTGTGCGCCCTATTTCTTCCAGGATCACTCTTCATTTGTAGGTTTTAGTGGACTCCTAGTACTGTGAAGTGGTTTTCATGGGACAAGATCTGGGAGATTGTAGAAATGAGCAGTAATGCCCTTCTTGCCATCTTTCCAGAAAAATAAGTGATCTGGAAGCTGTTAGGCTTACTTACAGCAGCAGCACTTTCTGCACCTGCATAAACTCTAGGACACATTTACTAACAGTTTTTGTTGCTGTATGTGCTGCAGCTTTTTTTGAGAGTTAATATTTTGGCTATGGTGTCTTGTTATGAAATGTACAAGAGTATAAGTGTTTTTAGCATGTGCTTCAAAGATAAGTTTGACCTGGCGGGGCTCCATGGAGAGTTCAGTGGGGAGCAGTCCTGAATGCTGACATGACAATAATTGCCTTGCTCCTACGAAGCGGAGCGGTTGTCAGCCACCTCCTGTACATGGATGACATCAAGCTGTATGCCAAGAGTGAACGAGACATCGATTCACTTATACACACTACCAGGCTATACAGCAATGACATTGGAATGTCGTTTGGACTGGAGAAGTGTAGTCGGATGGTAACAAAGAGAGGGAAGGCAACATTGCAGACATAGAGGACAGTTACAAGTACCTGGGGATCCCGCAGGTGAATGGGAACCATGAAGAGGCCGCTAGAAAAGCTGCAACCACCAAGTACCTGCAGAGGGTCAGGCAAGTCCTGAGGAGTCAGCTGAACGGTAAGACCAAGATCCGGGCTATCAACACCTACGCCCTGCCTGTGATCAGGTACCCTGCTGGGGTAATAGGCTGGCCAAAGGAGGAGATAGAAGCCACTGACATAAAGACAAGAAAGCTCCTGACCATGCATGGAGGGTTTCACCCCAAGTCCAGCACCCTGAGGCTGTACGCTAAGCGGAAGGAAGGGGGCCGGGGACTGGTGAGTGTCAGCACCACAGTCCAGGATGAGACAAGAAACATCCACGAATACATCACGAAGATGGCCCCAACTGACAGCGTGCTCAGTGAATACCTCAGGCAGCAGAAACCCAAGAAAGAGGAGGAAGGCGAGGAACCATCATGGAAGGACAGGCCCCTGCACGGTATGCACCACCGGCAGATAGAGGAGGTGGCTGATATCTAGAAATCCTACCAGTGGCTGGACAAAGCTGGACTGAAAGACAGCACAGAGGCACTAATCATGGCAGCACAGGAACAAGCTCTGAGTACAAGATCCATAGAGGCTGAGGTCTATCACACCAGGCAAGACCCCAGGTGCAGGCTGTGTAAAGATGCCCCAGAGACAATCCAGCACATAACAGCAGGGTGCAAGATGCTAGCAGGCAAGGCATACATGGAACGCCATAACCAAGTGGCCGGCATAGTGTACAGGAACATCTGTGCCGAGTATAACCTGGAAGTTCCGAGGTCAAAATGGGAGACACCCCCAAGGGTGATGGAGAATGACCGAGCTAAGATCCTGTGGGACTTCCAGATACAGACGGACAAAATGGTGGTGGCTAACCAACCGGACATAGTGGTGGTAGACAAACAGAAGAAGACGGCTGTAGTGATCGATGTAGCGGTTCCAAATGACAGCAATATCAGGAAGAAGGAACACGAGAAGCTGGAGAAATACCAAGGACTCAGAGAAGAGCTCGAGAGGATGTGGAGGGTGAAGGTAACGGTGGTCCCCGTGGTAATCGGAGCACTAGGTGCGGTGACTCCCAAGCTAGGCGAGTGGCTCCAGCAGATCCCGGGAACAACATCGGAGATCTCTGTCCAGAAGAGCGCAGTCCTGGGAACAGCTAAGATACTGCGCAGGACCCTCAAGCTCCCAGGCCTCTGGTAGAGGACCCGAGCTTGAAGGATAAACCACCTGCAGGGGTGTGCTGGGTGTTTTTTTTATATATATATATAATAATAATAATGGATTGGATTTATATAGCGCTTTTCAAGGCACCCAAAGCGCTTTACAATGCCATATATACATATATATATATATCATAATAATCTGGCAATACATATAATATTGGCCATATTATATTGACATTACCACAATGAGATGATTTTAGTCTCATGAACAACATTAGCTAATTGTTATTTACTAACTAAACTTTAAATGACTGTTCAGTACAGAAATGAAGCCCAACAATCATGTTTTACAGTCACGTGGTCTCAGCCTCAGATGCTCAACTAATCAAAGTGATGTCATGACAAAAATGAATGACCAACAAAACATTTTTTCTCCTTCATTTCTGTCAAACAATGCTGTATGTACCGTTTCTCGCGGTTAGTATCATGGTTGCTAGGCAACCTGAGCAGCACGACGAAGGCTAGACCGTCCCATTTCACAAGCCTCTCACTTCAGCACTTCTCGTACTTATAGTACGCACCGTACGTAGTACGCGCAGTGTGCGTACTTCAAGCATGCAGACCCTGAATTGGGACACAGCCTTAGATCTGTTAGATGCTTGGGTGTAGTATCCACATAAAACCAGAGACTCTCCTGCTGGTATTGATCTGTTGAAGAGTAAAGACATGAAAGACAGACTGTCTGTCTGTACTTTAAACTGCATTTAGAATTTTAAAGCATTTTTCATCTTCAAATTTTCACATAAATCGAAGATCCAGCAGTTCCAGACATTTTCCATCTAATTTGAACACAACAAATGATTGATCATTCCTCCATGTGTCCTGTGTCTAAAGCTTTCCATGGGTAAGTTTGACTGCTGAGCTAATATCTTCCCTTTGCCCTTACATTACTGTTGTCTTGTTACTGGGAAAGAAGTGTTTTCATTGCATATGTTGCACTTATGTTCTCTTATAAAGTTATACAGTATCCTACAAATGTGGCACACTACTGGCAGACAATCAAATCAACATTTAAAGTTGAGTCACACAAAACTACATAATTGACAGCAAAAACTAGAATCGTATGATAATAATCACCAGATTGTGACCGTGTAAGTCCTGAGACAGATATGGATGGTGTAACATTCACTCGGTGTCTTGGTGTTCACAGTTCATTGGCCGAGTTTGACAAACAAACTGTGACTGAGTTCTGCTCATTCTAGGAAATGTTGGTCTATGTTGTGCAGTCACTTTAATATAAATATTACAAAACTACGATTATACATGGGTCACTTGATCCCCACAATTTAAAACAACAACAACAATGGTACAGTCTAAACTGCAAATGGATTGAGTTAAAAACTATTCAAACCTGTGCTGTATCAAAAATGTAAACAAAACCTCAAAAAGTTCCTCCTCCTTCTTTTAAAAAAAAAAAAAAAAAAAAAAAAAAGCTTCCCATATCCTCACACTTCACAAAAAGATTCTAAGGTGTCCTTGGTCCGGCTGGCACCACAGAAGACGCTGGCATGTGTGGATCTTGTTGTTTTGGTTTTCTCATTGCATGGTAGAGTGTGATCTTGCACTATGTGCAGTAGATAATTAAACATTACCCTATAGAGCCATGACTCTTAAACTGTTGAACTACTTGTTGTGCCACAGAGAATCGGACACCTTTTCCACTGTTTTTAATAATCATGCAGACAAAGAACTTCACTGAATACGAAATGTTTGTTTTTAAGCAATGCACAACCTTCTCTCTTTTTTTACCACTTAATTTCTGTCAAACATGTTGCTGACGTGAAAATGAAAATGAGCATGTAGATTTTTCAAAGATGTTGTGTTTGTAACCTTTTCAGTTGGATAGCACTGCATTGTTTTCAATAACATTTTGTAATGCACTGAATGATTTGTTGAAATAGGACTGGAATTTGTCCTTGGGGAAGGAGATCCAGGAAATGAAGACATAAGTTCATATCCATTAGTCCTGATGCATTAATGTAATGACTGCAACACGTATATCACTTCTACCTCTTCTTAAAGGCAATAAAGAGTTCTTTTACTGATGGCATGAAGTTGGCTTTAATGTTAGTTGTAAGGTCTTGGGGTTGTTACAGCTTCACCTTGATCACAAACTACGCCACCGTCGAACTAAAACATAACATAAAATGCAATGGAATTGTAAGACGGGTGAAATAAAGACATAAAATGATCTATATAACATACAAACATACCTCGCTGGCTGACCCATGCTTTGAGGCAGAAATGAGCACTTTACAGATACTTTTAAGAAACAACTTTCTCTGAATTAAATTCTCTTTCTTCAACTTGCCATGCTCACACATCAACATGGGCGTGCATCTCCCTCAGGTGCACCAGTGGAACCAACATGCAGTACAATAGTTCCTACTTGAGAATTTTCACAATAAATGACTTGATGGCATATAAAATATGCATAGTGCAAAACAAAATACATTAACTGAAAGTAAGGCAGTAAAAACGTATTGTTTCCATTTCCAAGGCTGAGAGAACATGCAGCTGCACTAGCTGAGAACACCAACGTGTCACAACATGAGGCAAAGCTGAGAGTGTGAAATATCTGAATTTGGTCTTTTCATTAATTCAGTATTATTTAATGTAATTAATTTTTGGATTATGATATGGGGTATGCCAGTCTCATCCTTTGATCACACAGTCTGGATAGATATCATTTACAGGGTTTATTAACTGTTGATGGTTACACTGTACCTGCAGATATGTGCATATCCTTTTGTGTAGATACTTATGTTATTGTGCATTACATACAGTCCCTGTGTAAGCACCTCTTAAACTTATTTTTAGCTTTATTTATCTTATTCTCTTATCTGAAGAATCTGAAAGTAAAAATCTACAAGCTGCCAATGAGAGATGCCCAACTGGGTTTCATAGTTCTGGTAACAGTGAGAATAAAGATCTATCTTACCTTATCTTATAAATATGTCAGAAATAAAGTCAGCAAATAATGTGTATGAACAATATTTCAGTGGTTTCTATTAAGGGCTGTTTGGATCTGCTGTAAATGTCCATCCAGACACCACAGAACACAGAAGTGCCTCGCCAGGTCAAAGCTGATTTTTTAAACATAAAGGAAGAATGTGCAGGTGTTTATTTTTCACATTGTCTTTTGATGAATGTAGACCAGAGTCTGTCACTTCATGGTGTGACAAAATTATTTTAACCACCCAACTTTTCCTTGGGGAAATCAAGTGACACCAAAAAAGACCTTAAACATAAATAAATAAAAATGTGCAGCAGTAAATGTAAAGATAATGTTCAACTGTGGTACCATCAACACCTATGGATGCGCGTGTGCTTACTTAGTGCATGGAGAGCTTTATCTGTCACACACACACACCAAACTCTGGTGAAAGTGTCATCTGAGTTTGTGCCTCTTGGGATTTTGGTAGATTAAAAAAGTAAATAAAGTGCTACCCCTCGCTTTGTAGTGGAGGCATATAAGTGGATGTTATAGGGTGCAAAAGTGGAAATATATATTAGAAAGAAAGTTTAAAAAGAAAGTAAAAATACATATCAAGCGTAAATAAATCTAGAAATCTAATAGGAATAACTGAATAAATAACTGCCTACAAGAAAAATTAAATAAGTGTGGGTAGATGAACTTTTTTGCCACTTTATAAATTGCCTGTATTTTATGCATTTTGCTCAAAACCTTAAAGTCTCCATATAAAGCAAAAGCAAAAAAAAAACTTCTTCTGTTTTTAACAAGCAATTTCAATATCAATCCTCTAAATGCCGAGTGGGGGGCAATATGTGTGCACTGCAGCAGCACTTAAACTCAGTGTTGCCAACTTAGCGACTTTGTCGCTATATTTAGCGAGTTTTCAGACCCCCTAGCGACTTTTTTTCTAAAAAGCGACTAGCGACAAATCTGGCGACTTTTTCTGGTATTATTGGAGACTTATTTATGACGACTTTTTGACGTGAAAACGCGTGTCGCTCTTACTCTCAACAAGCAGCGGGTGCTGCCGTGGGCACCTCACCCGTGCCAAAGCGCTCACAGGCGGAGGATAGTCCTCCCCCAGCTGCTATCAGGGCAGGAGATGTTTACACCTATGCGTCCAAACTGCAAATGAATCGCGCATGAGCGAAGCCGCTGCTCCCGCACTGACTGTAACGCAGTCAGTTCTTCTTTTACTGTTATGCTGTTTTGTGGATCACAAGGTTTAAAACTACTTATAAACACACACACTCACACACACAAAGTAACTCCACCAGATGAGTGCCAATTTCGGGTCACTTTTGCCGGTCCAAGCCCGGATAAAGGAGCAGGGTTGGAATTGTGACATTAAAAAACAATAATTACTAAAAGAAATTTAATTTGTAGTTCTAAATAAATTCTAACTGCATTTAGGACGTTTTTTAAATCACTTTATGTCTCTTCCACGATGTTATTTCTCTCTCCAACAAGGTATGTTACAATTACATTAGCATGACCAATTATGCAAATTGGGCGATGACGTCATTTAGCGACTTCTAGCGACTTTTAGGACAGCCAATAGCGATTGGATTTTCCTTACTGAGGAGTTGGCAACACTGCTTAAACTCCACCCCAGCTGCTGCTTTCATCATGCCCGACCCTGCCCATTACACGGATTTTTTTCCTTTCCCTTTTCATTTCTGCCATCCAACTTTTGCAAATCACTCAAGGCAACCAAGGAAGACCAAGGGTAAGACACACTACACTTACACTCACATACATCACCCACTAATTCAGGCAGAGCTGTCCTGTGCGCCTATTCAGCCGACACGTGTGATCATGTGCACATTTCAGCTGTGACAACATCCAGCAAACATTTCTGCCTTGAGTTACCATAACGGGTCGGTCTTTTCCTCGTGGCTTGATTTAAAAATAAATAAATAAAAAAAATCACAATTAAATTTTGAGACGTAACTTCCCCTCGGCTCGACGCATCCCTCTTCTTGAATGTCACTTGCTCCTTGTTAGAATTTTTTTTGCGGCAGAAAGGCTTCATGTTATTTTTCTTATACTTCAGCCGAAACTATTCTTATAGATTGAATCAGACATGACTATACGTCGTACCCGGAGCAGATTCGGGTTAGTTTCAAAGAGCCAAAGTTGTGTTGTTCTGTCCTGGCAGCGTTTGAAGCGTTTGCACATTACCATCGCGCTCGTTTGTTTGCAAGTTTGTTTGCGGTTTTCTTTTTATGCTCTTTACGTGTCGTGCAGATACTGAAGACGCTTTGTGACGCAAGTATTGGCAAACCCAGTACTGAATGTGGATTTGTGTTCTCCTTGGGTTCTTAGGAGAACACAACATTTCAACATTTATGTTTAGGTCCTGATCGTACCTGTGTTTAAGTTACTGAGCCCCGTTTTCTCTGCATGCTATGTGATGCTGCAAAGGTTGTATTAATGAGGAGACCCTGAACCCCCAAACAAACCCATGAGCTACGATAAATGAAGGTGGCTGTAATAACCAGTCCCCTTCTCTCCGGTGCTCCACATGTTTAGTTCGGGTCCATTCTGTCTCATTAAAATTCTACATTATAGCCATTTATCTGCACTAATTACACACTGATGTTACACGGTGCTCTGCTTATCAAAGCACATTATACAGCATGTCTCAAGCAATTTTTTCCACACAATTTTTAAGTCTATCTAGCTAACAATCAGAGACAACTTGGGGATCAGTAAGCTGCCCAAGAATGGGCTCAGAGATTGAACCATCAATCTTCCAGTTTAATAGATGACCTGCTTTGAATTCCAAACACTCGCAACAGCAGTTAGCACAGCCGCATCAGGCACGATTTTTAAAAGTTTTTCCACGTTAAATTCAGCACAAGTTGCAGTAAATTGCTTGGGGAGATTACTTAGGAAATCCCTTTTTTTAAAATTTTGCAAAGTACTAAAGAACATATGTAGTAAGTTCTAAATGTCAGTTTTACAGCTTGAATTATTCCTTTTTGTTTATTGGCTCTCCTTCATGAAATAACCTTTGGTGCCATTTAAACTTTACCCAGATTATCTGAACATTGTAGTTCTTCACTTGGAGAAAAGCAGAGTATTGATGCACTACCCCTACGACAATAGCACCATTTGTATATTGTGTTTTATGAATTAGTTATCACCCCTTAGTTACCCACCTTCGAATAATTTATCGATTCTGTTTTTGCTATGAGCAGGACTGTGCCACGTAATATCGTCTGCAATAATACCAATATATATTTGTCATATCAGTGGGATGGAGTGCCCTTGTGCACAAAACAATAAAACAAGGCCAGAAATGTCTGAGAGTGAGAGCCACTGCACTGTCACCGTCTTCCACATGTAGTTTTTTGTGAGAGTGCTTCTACATCTTCTTCTTCAGCATGTAAGGATAGACTAGACTTGTAGCCATATACGGCCTTGTCAGTTCTCAGAAGAAGTGCAACCTTGTACTCATGTAGAAAGTACAGTAAACCTTAGCTGAGCACGCCTTGTAGCCCAATCCTACTTAACCACACTTGATAATGCTGATATTGGGTGTCAAATTAGATGTCACTGGGCTAAAGAAACAAAAGCACATGCATTTATGTTTTCCATGGCAAACATTGGATGGTCACAGTTTAAACCATGTTTGCTGGGTTCACTCTTATTTGATGGTTTTTATATTCCTATAAACTACCAAAGATGTGTTGTGACTGACTAAAATCCTTTCTTAATTCAAATTGTAAAAAACAAATGTTTTAAGGTAAAGACTCGATAAAATATCACTGATATGTTAAAATAATAAATAATATTACAGATACTACTTTTTTTTTTCAAGGCAACACCACCACCACGCTTTCTGTTTTCTGTCAAACACTAGATCTGGAAAATGCAAGTCCCAGTGGGTCTTCTCTTCCTCTTCATGGGTAAGCTTACTTCACTGACGTCTGAATATGTTAGACTATTTGAATGATCTGTTTAGACATATAAAATAATATATAGTACGTGTAAATCTAGGTACTAGTGAATGAATGTCTAGTTGTGATATTGAAGAAGACACTAAAAGCAGTCTGTTGCTCCTGTAACAATCTCATCAATCAGCAGAACAGCCCTTAATCATATGTGAGAGACTGGATTATGTCATTGCTAGGAAATGGCTCTATTCTGTTCTCAGTGCGTACGCATGTTGCTGTTGCTTTGTGACTGCAGAGCATTTCTATAAAAATTGGAAGTTTGTTTTATTTTCACACCTCTGACTTCGGTGTAATGTATGTGCTGTACCCTAGCAAAGCTCTCCACAGACATTAAATAAACTGGTTTGTTGCCAAATGACAATAAAAAGAAACGCATTGCTTCAGCTTTAAAGGTAATTTGAAAAGAATTTCACATATTTTAACTCTTGGGCTCAACAACCCATAAGAACCATTATTAGAAAGCTGAAAACATTGTTTCCAGTCATAAGGGGCGATCGTGGTTCATGGGGTTGGGAAGCTCATCTTGTAACCGGAACGTTGCCGGTTGATCCCCAGCTCTGTCTGTCAATTTTATATAAATGCAATCCATTGTAATCCATTTTATATAAATGCACATACATGCCATCTGAGGAGCAGGTGCATTGTGAGGTGCAGTGTGATCAGTGATGTTGTACATTGAGTGGGGGGGTGCTGTTGCTTTTATAATAAACAGTGTTATAATAAATACAGTTTAAAGAGTAAATTAAAATACCAGCTGAATGACATTTATAACAAAAAGGCAGAATATGCCTTATTTAGGCTTAAAACAAAATTTTATGAAGGTGGCGAAAAGAATGGTAGACTATTGGCAAGGCAACTGAAGAAGCAAGATAATTTAAATAATATATCTATGATTAAGAAAGACAGCCAAGTGGTAACCTCATCAAAAGAAATAAATTCAATTTTCAAATCATTCTATCAAGATTTGTATACTTCTGCTGGTGCAGTTAATGAGGGGGAGGTGAAGACTTTTTTTCAGGTCTACAATTACCTACTCTTTCTGAGGAACAGAAAACAAGACTGGATGCACCTATAACTGAAGAAGAGGTCAGAGCTGCGATCTCATCAATGAAAAATGGGAAATCGCCAGGCTTGGATGGCTTCCCGATTGAGTATTATAAGAAATATATTGATATTTTAGCTCCAGTCTTGCATAAAGTTTATCTTGAGGCACTAGAAATAGGCTCCTTACCGAGTACATTTAATGAGGCACTAATCTCCATTATTCCTAAAAAGGATAGGGATCTATCGGACCCAGCAAATTACCGGCCAGTAAGCCTTTTAGGCGTCGATTGCAAAATTTTGACAAAGGTTTTGGCCTTCCGCTTAGATCAGATATTACCAGATATCATCAATGGTGATCAGGTTGGTTTTATTAAGAATAGGTCTTCAGGTGATAACATTAGAAGACTTATTCATCTCATGCACAAAAGCAAATCTAGTCTAGCCCCGGTTGCGGCCTTCTCGCTGGATGCTGAGAAGGCTTTTGATCGGGTAGAATGGGGCTTTCTTATTGACAACCCTTGCAAGGTTCAGGTTTGGGCCTGGATTTTGTAACTGGGTCAAAACTGTATATGCAAGTCCAAGGGCAGCAGTTTTGACAAATGGATTGGTGTCAGAGTCTTTCCATCTCACTCGCGGGACCCGGCAGGGGTGTTCTTTGTCCCCACTGCTTTTCACAACATTTTTAGAACCACTGGCCTTAACTATTCGAGCTAACAGGGATATCAGAGGTGTTCATGCAGGGGGTATGGAGCACAAGTTATTTCTATATGCTGATGACATCTTAGCAGTATTAACGGATCCCATGCAGTCTCTATCAGCGCTACTCACATGTGTTGAGTCATTTTCAAGGTTGTCAGGTTATAAGATAAACTGGGACAAATCGGAAGGCATGCCACTATCAGAATCATGTCATTCTAGATGCATTACTCCATTCAATTTGAAGTATTTACCTTCAGGTATGAAGTATTTAGGAATATTATTAAACCCCAAACTGGAGGATATTATGCTTTCAAATATGGAACCTCTCCTAAAGATAAAAACAAATCTGGATAAATGGGGTAAATTGAATCTTACACTGTGGGGTAAAATTAATGTGATTAAAATGATGGTGGCCCCACAGTTCAATTATGTTTCCATGATGTTACCTGTAAGAATTTCTTTACATATATTTAGTCAATTTGAGAAGCTAATTAAGGATTTTTTGTGGAATAACAAGAAGCCAAGAGTGAATATAAAGAAAATGTGGGCCACTAAAGACATTGGGGGAATGGCCCTCACAAATGTGAAGTTGTATAATTTAGCTTTTGAAATGTCAAGACTGGCCAAGCACTGAACAGGTTCGGACTCTGAGCTGAGCTGGATGAAGATCGAACAGGAACTAGTGAGCCCTTTTACACCCTTGGATGTTCTCTCACAGGGCTCAGCAATTAATGGACAAGACTTTCATAATAACCCAGTGCTCGGGTACTCTAAGGCTGTTTGGGTAGAGGTGCACAAGATGTGTGGAGCATCTCATTTAAGACAACCTTATACCTCACTATGGAACAACACTGCTGTACAGATTTGGAAAAAAAACGGTGTTCTGGAAGGAATGGCTTGTCAAAGGCATACACAGGATAAGTGATCTTTACTCAGGGGGAGTGTTTATGTCATTCGCTGAAATAACCCAAAAATATGGTTTGATAGGAGAAAATAATTTTTGGAAATATTTACAAATAAGGGATTGTATTACCAAAGGAAAATTTACTCAAAACACAAATATGGTGGTGGAGTTTTTAGAATTGTCCAGTACAGCACATAGAGCAGCTGTTTTCTACAAACTGTTTAACAATCTAGAAAAAGAGATATGTGAAAACTTGAGGATTATATGGCAGAGAGATTTGAGTTGTGCAATTTCTAAAGAAGATTGGTGTAGAATTTTGTCATTCTCTGATAAATATATAAGAGGCCAGGGGTAAATTTACTCAGTACAAATTAATACACAGATGGTACTTCACTCCGTCCAAACTTTATAGAATGGGAATCAGTCCCAGTAATATATGCTGGAAATGTAGTTCAGATCCAGGGACATTTATGCATGCTATTTGGGAATGTGGGAAAGTTTATCCCTTCTGGCAAAAAGTATTGGACAAAATAGGAAGGTGGATTGGTTTAATAATACCCTTGTCACCAAGACTGTGCTTATTAGGGGATCGGTCGGTGTTGCCTGGGGTTTCAAAATATGACTTTGTGGTTATAAAGGTGGGGGTGATTGCAGCGGCCCGAGCTATTCTCAGTGTATGGAAGGAAACATCTCCTCCAGAATATAATAGGTGGAAAGAAAATATGCTGAAAATGGTGTCGTATGAAAAATTCTTGGCTAGGATTAATGACGATAGGGAGGGTTTTGACAAATCATGGGGACGTGTTTTTGGCTGAGATGGTTGAAATTTATTTGGTCAGGACAATTATCTTTAGTTAAATTTTATGCTTGCTGTGTTGTATGTTTGTGTAGGCACTCAGTAACGGAATAACTTAAGAATTTGATTGTATTGTCCTTTTTTTGTGTGTGTACTGATAGTTAGTAAGTATTGAAAATGGATCCGAAATGCAAAGTTGAATTAACCATGGGATTGGAAGCTGTCTTTTTGTTGTTGTTGTTGTTGTTGTTGTTGTTGTTGTTTGGTTTTGTTTTTTGTTTTTTTATTTCTTTTTTCTGTTGCTGTTTGGTTTGGTTTGTTTTTGTTTGTATAAAGGTTAAAAACAAATAAAGACTTTAATTACAAAAAAAAAAAACAGTCTAAAGAGGTAAGGGTGTTGGTTGCATTGAAGTATAAATAGAAATACGATTTATAAATAAGGTGTAATGTCCATGAGTTTTGGCAGTGCAGTTATCCTCCAATCAGGGTGGAGGTAGGGCATGTTTGACAGCCTGTGGGTAAACACTTCTGTTCAGTCTGTTTGTCTTTCACCTGATGGACCTGTAGCATTTACCAGAGGGAAGGGGGGAAAAAGTGAGCGTCCAGGGTGCGAGGGGTCTTTGATGATGATGCTGGTTTTCTGCTGAAGTCTGCCAGTATAGATGTCTCTGAGGGGGGTTAGTGAAGTGCCAATTGCCTGCTCTGCTGCCCTCACCACTTGCTGCAGTTTCCTCTTGTCCTCTGCGGTGCAGCAGTTGAACCAGAGTGTGCAGCAGTAAGTCAGAAGGCTCTCGATGGTGGCGCGGTAGAAGTTTACTTGCAGTCTTTGGGGTAATTGGGCCTGAAGTAATTTCCTGAGGAAGTACGGCCTTTGTTGTGCTTTCCCTACCTGGTGGGAGATGTTTGTGGACCAGGTAAGGTCGGCCGAGATGTGGACTCCGAGGAACTTAAAGCTTTCTACCCTTTCTACCTCCTCCCCATCAATGTAGAGGGTAGAGTGCTCAGATCGCTTTGTTCTTCTGAAGTTGATTACCACTCCTTGATCTTGGCTGTGTTCAGTCATCATTCAATCCTATGATGGTGGTGTCATCAACAAATTTTGTAATGGTGTTACTGGTGTGGGTTGGAGAACAGTCATGGGTGAAAAGTGAGTATAAGAGGGGACTGAGGACACACCCCTGTGGGACACCCACATTCAGAATGAGGGTGGAGGTGGTGTGCTCTCCCATTCTGACGTTCTGGGGTCTGTTGTTCAGGAAGTCCAGTATCCAGCTGCACAGTGAGCTGCTGGGTCCTAAGTTGCTTAGTTTATTAACCAGTTTGTGGGGTTGAACTGTATTGAAGGCAGAGCTGAAGTCCACAAACAGCATTCTCACATAGGTGTTACTACTGTCCAGGTGAGTGAGGGCTGTGTGAAGAGCTGTTATTATTGCGTCCTCTGTCGACCTGTTTGCCCTGTATGCAAACTGGTATGGATTGAGGTCTGAAGGGATGGCAGCTTTAATGTGTGACATGATGAGTTGCTCGAAACATTTGGCAATTATAAGTGTTAAAGCAACTGGACGATAGTCATTCAAGCAGCTCACTGTGTTCTTCTTGGGCACTGGAACGATGGTGGCTGACTTAAGGCAGAATGGTACTACAGACTGTAGCAGTGAGAGGTTGAAAATGGTGGTGAAAACCTCTGCTAGTTGGTCTGCACATGCTTTAAGCACTCTGCCGGCTACACCGTCAGCACACTTAATGGTCCCTTAATACCAACTGGGAATCATTTAAATGCCACAGTGCGTCTGGAAAGTATTCACAGCAAAACCTGAAAAAATCCACTGAGGCGTATGTTGTCTGTCAGATGTTTCTACAACTTGATCTGAGTCCACCTGTGGTAAACTCAGTTAATTGGACATGCTTTTGAAAGGCATAGGCCTGTGTATATAAGGTCTCACAGTAGAAAGTATTTGTCAGAGGTGTGAGGTGCTTGACTCAAGGAGGCAGGTCTGGAGAGCTGTGTGCCTTCAGTGCAATGTTGCCAACTCCTCAGTAAGGAAAATCGCTTTTGGCTGTCCTAAAAGTCACTAGAAGTCGCCAAATGATGTCATCGCCTAATTTGCATAATTGTTCATGTGTCTGTGAAGGTTCTCAGTCGTCCAGGTCATCATAGACTAAGGAGCTTGGAAAGAAAAGCGTCTGGACTTCTTTGAGTTGCTTGGAGATGTTTCACCTCTCATCCGAGAAGCTTCTTCAGTTCTAAGGGTCAATTGGTGGGGAGTCCCAGATTTAAACCCAGTGGGAGTTTTCCCCCCAAAGAGGGACAAAGGACCCCCTGGTGATCCTCTAATCACATGAGCCAAGGTGTGAAAGTGGGTGTGGGTCCCAATCAGCCAGGGTTTCGGGTGAGCTCATTGTGAAACTTGGCCCCACCTTGTCATGTGATTTCCTGAGGTCAGATGGCCCAGGATGTGAGTGGGCGTTAAGGCGTCTGGGAAGGGATCTCAAAACTGGATTATAGATGGCAGACAGTTGGTGTCGTAAACCACCGCCTCTGTTCAAAGATGGTCGCTCACAGTGGACATAGATGGCCTCTTTCACTCCTCTTTCAAACCATCTGTCCTCTCTGTCCAAAATGTGAACATTGGCATCCTTGAAAGAGTGACCTTTATCCTTAAGATGCAGGTGGACTGCTGAGTCTTGTCCCGTGGAGGTGGCTCTTCTATGTTGTGCCATGCGCTTGTGAAGTGGCTGTTTGGTTTCTCCGATGTAGAGGTCTGGGCATTCCTCGCTGCACTGTACAGCATACACCACGTTGTTAAGTTTGTGTTTAGGAGTCTTGTCTTTCGGGTGAACCAGTTTCTGTCTGAGTGTGTTGCTGGGTCTGAAGTACACTGGGATGTCGTGCTTGGAGAAAACTCTCCTGAGTTTCTGCACAGACGCCTTAACGCCCACTCACATCCTGGGCCATCTGACCTCGGGAAATCACATGATAGGGTGGGGCCAGGTTTCACAATGAGCTCACCCGAAACCCTGGCTGATTGGGACCCACACCCACTTTCACACCTTGGCTCATGTGATTAGAGGATCATCAGGGGGTCCTTTGTCCCTCTTTGGGGGGAAACTCCCACTGGGTTTAAATCTGGGACTCCCCACCAATTGACCCTTAGAACTGAAGAAGCTTCTCGGATGAGAGGTGAAACATCTCCAAGCAACTCAAAGAAGTCCAGACACTTTTCTTTCCAAGCTCCTTAGTCATAATTGTTCATGCTAATATAATTGTAACCTATGTTGTAGGAGAGAAAAATAACATAGTCATAACAGGACTATCCTCTGCCCATGAGCGCTTTGGCACGGGTGAGGTGCCCATGGCAGCACCCGCTGCTTGTTGAGAGTAAGAGCGATACGCACTTTCACGTCAAAAAGTCATCATAAATAAGTCTCCAATAACAGCAGAAAAAGTCACCAGATTTGTGGCTAGTCACTTTTTAGGAAAAAAAGTCGCTAAGCAGGTCTGAAAACTCGCTAAATATAGCAACAAAGTCGCTAAGTTGGCAACACTGCTTCAGTGTCAACAGTGTGGATTTTGTAGTTAATTGGTGTTTTGGCTTTAAGGAGTGAGTGAGGTTTCACAGGAGAGTTGGCTGAAGGTAACAATCTCCTGCAGGTTTCGTCTCATAATCCAGGGTATGGCCTTGATGGAAGGAGAAAAAATGAAGGGAACAGTATGGATGGTAGGTAAGAGGAAGTGATTGGTGGTCCAAGTGAAGAGAATGAGTGGGGAAAGGTGGGGAAGGGTGGAAACATGCGCAGAGCAAGTGAAAGGAAGAGGAAAAAGAGAGACATGAGGGTAGTACAGAAGAAACCGACATGTCAGAAGGCAAATCTGTGAATGTCAGTGCAAGCTTTGAAGAAGAGGGCGTAAAGAAAATTGGTCCACTTAAGTTAAGAAAAACACTTAAAGCACAAGTTGGACAAATCAAAAATGCTAAGATTTTTGAAGATGGGAATTTACTGATCAACAAACGAGGATCCTGCAGAAAGTGACAGATGCAGAGGCGTGTTGTTGAGCAAGAGAGACAGAGTGAAAAACCCATGATAGGGAAGAAACGAGTAATGAAAAAGGTTGTGGACATGGTTGAAAGAAATGTCATAGTTCACCTGATATTCCTCATATCTAAACTAAGTAGTTGGGCAAGTCAAGAAGGGGAATGTGGTGGTTCAATTTATACCCATATTAATCCTACAGTGGAATGCAAGGAGTCTTTTGTCAAACGGTCAAGATTTTAAACAGTTTATATACAATCAGACAGAAAAACCTGGCATAATTTGTATACAGGAAACATGGTTGAAGCCTTTTTTTGGACTTTATTTGGATATATTGCAGTCAGATGTGATAGGAAAGAAGGGAATGGAGGTGGGTGTCTTTCATTGAGTGAGGTATTCCATATAAAATAAAGGAAAGGGGATTTGGACTATGTAGGAATAGAGGTATGGATTAGAGGGAAGGTATATTATGATCAGTCCACTGATAATTTGTTTAGGGATGACTAAAACAACACCAATATGTGCTTTACAAGTAAAATCCAGAGAAATATTACAAGGCAAGAGTTAAAGGTTAATTATTGGATAAATTTGAAAGTTCATAATAAAAGTCATCCTATTAGAAAATTGTTGGGAAAGAGGAAAGGATAAAAAAATAAAAATAAAAAGTTTTGGGTGGGTTGAGGATAATGAAGCTAGAGCATTTAAAGTTTATTACAAAGAATTCAGTCAGACAGTACAGTGGCTTTCAGGCCTACATGGACATGGCAATACATTAATGTAGGCAGATCATTATTGGATATAAAGAAGAGAAAAATTACAACAGATATTTGTCAAGAATGTTAGAAAGGAATAGAAATGTGGGGAAACCTGCAGTCAGCTGAGACTGAAGTAGTCACTTGGATGAGCGACGAAACATTTCTTCCACTGAAAACGTCCAGATGAACAGAATCAACTGTTTGGGATTTACTCACCTGGATGACTGAGGATTATCTACAGACCTCGGAGACAGGATCGTAACGAGGCACAGATCTAAGGAAGGTTACAGAACAATGTCTGTAGCCTTGAAGGTTTCAGTGAGCACAGTTTGGAACCACCAGGACTCACTAGAGCTGGCTGCATAGCTAACAGGAGGGACCAGGGTAGAAGGGCCTTACTCAGGGAGGTGGCCACGAATCTAATGGTCACTCTCACAGAGCTCCATTGTTACTCTGACAAGAAAGGTGAACATTCCCGAAGGACGTCTCTCTTTTTTTTGGAAGCAGAAACTGGGAGAGGCTGGAGGGAAGGATGTACACAGCAATGGACGGAGACATCCTTGATGATAACCTGCTCCAGAACGCTCTGGACCTCAGGCTCAGACAAAGTTTTATCTTCCAACTGAACAGTTTTTGGAATAAGGCTGTAACGTGACAAAATGTGGAGCAAATGAAGTGCTGTGAATACTTTCTGGATGCACTGTAGGCTGTGGAGTTTAAATGATTCTCAGTTGGTACTAAGGGACCCAAAGTGTGTGCAAAGATTAACCCATCTGTAATAGGGCGGCCCTTAGCGGCTGGAAACACAGTGAGTTGGACGAAGGCAAGTGCAGTGGAACAAAAGTATTTATTTGCCATACAGCTCTCCTTACAACAATTAACTCCGAGCTTCTTCACAGCACAATATATCCTCCTCTAATGACAACCAGCAGCCTTAAATATGTTCAGCTGTCACAGACCAAACCATTATTCCACTCTTAGGTAAATTCTTAAATCCCAACCTTCCACCACAGTATACAATATATCAATTAGAATAAATACATAAATACATTTCACATTTTCATATTAATAAATAGTTCACACTTTAATTTTACACCAAACCCAATATTATAAAAACCCAGAAACCCAAGCACAAAAAGATTCACCACACTCTCTTTACCAATGGTCTCTCCTGGAACCTTTAAATGGTGTCTGGACCCCCGGGGAAACATTTGCCCAAACACCCTGAAGAGGACACAGGCAAGAAAGGTGAGTAATCATTATCTTACAAACACCTATTTGCGCCACTTTTCTTCCTAGATTTCACACACACTTGCATTAGTTTTCCTTACTGGTAAACCTTAATCATAATCTCAATCACCATTCTTCTCTCCTGACAGACAACCACCACATTCCTTGATGAGGAGCAGCTGTGCAGGATCTGAAACAAGGCTACCAACTGATTTTAAAATTCCCAATAAATAATCAATAAATATTTAAACTTCTTGTGTGCAAATGTTTTACTGTGCAAATCCATGCTTAAAGTGCAATGCTAAATAAAGTGCTTGATAAGGTGCTTTTAATAAAGTGAAAGGTGTGCTCTAAAGTGCTATACAGATAATATAATACAAATACATTTAGTAAGGAAGTCCTCTTCCTTACACCATCCCTACACAATTACACCATGAACACCAGCCTGAACTGTTAATGTAATGATACATGATATATGTGGTTTACACTGAGTTCTGAGCCTACCATCCAAATCCCACAGAAGAAATCGAGACTGCGTATTGTTTGCGTAACAATGCAGTTCAACGCCCACTCACATCTTGCATCAGGTGATCTCAATGTCCCGTGATAGATTAAGGCAAGGTCTCACAATGGTTTCACTCGAAACTCTGCTGATAAGGACCATATCCCTTTTCACACCTTGGCTCATGTGATGAGACACAACTCCCACTAGGGCTTAACTACCTGGGACTCTCCACCATCCAGTGTTGGAACTGAAGAACCTCTTCGAATGAGAGGCGAAACATCTTCAGGAAACTTAAAGTAGTCCAGTCGCTTTTCTTTCCAAGCTTCTTAGACTACCATGACCTTGATAACTGAGAACCTTCACACACAATACTTCTGTCTGTAAAGCAAAATTGTCATGTCCAAATTTCCGTTTCAGAGCTCTAGACTAACTTTTTGACATGGGCGCAACGGTACGCCTAAGTTAGGCGTACCGGCACAAAAGTTAGGCGCACTCAAATTTTTCAACCGCATCGCTTAACACCGCAGTTTTACATGTGCACTTTCTTTGGGGGGGGAAGTCCATACAGACAATATTCATTTCTAAATTATTAACTAACAAACTTGTGCTTAAATTGCTTTGTCAATATTGTAGAAAATATTAAACTTAATCATCATCTTGGCTCCTCTGACGACCTGTTTGCTGCTGCTGAAAGGCTGTGGGGAGAGGGGACACTTGGGCAGTGCATTTATTGCAGCATATAATGCGTTTTCTGGATACACGGTGCTTTTTCAGCATTCAAAGATTGATGGCACCGTGTCAGAGCTGGCTATGAATTTCAGACGGATCAGGCCTTAACTTAACACAAAAGTTATCAATAGTTCTTTTCATCTTTTCTTATTACCCACAGCTACATCCACTCTGTCAGGCCTAGGCTGCTCACTAGGGCTGGGTATAGGGCTGTGCGATATGACCAAAATCTCATATCCCAATATTAAGACATCTATCGTCCGATAACGATATAAATCACAAAAATGTAACATTTTCTGTAAATTCTGTGAATGTCGGGCAGCTTGACTTGCGTGAAGTGTTTCCAGCTGGGCGTCGCGTACCTGGAGTCAAGTGTTTTAACTGATGCATGAAACGATACATTTTTAAACATAGGTTGTAACGGCCACCGTTTTCTTTGTATTTATTACACGGCATGCTGCGGGGGAAAAGCCTGTTCTAACGTTTGAGTCTAAGGTTTATTTTTTAGCACCTGACGGCTCTTTTTTGCTTCTTATCCGTAAATACTCTGCATCTTTCACGTGATTCAGTTTATTTTGAAAAGTCTCAACAGGATCTTGAGCTTTATTGTGAAAGGTTTATGTGGAAAATAAACAAGCGGACACGAGGTGGTTTTACCGTCGTTGTTGCTAACGACAACGCATAAAAACAAGCGCTTTTACGTCCGTAGTGTGGTTATATTAAATATAAGAGAAAGAGAGAACTTTAAGAAATTAATATAGCCGCTACAGTGACCATCAAAACGATGAAAAAATATTGTCGTAAACAGTTTATTTTGCGACACCACGAAACAAACGATAGCGTAAAATGAAACGATAGACGTTTTTATATCGTCATCTGATATATATCATTATATCGAACAGCCCTAGCTGGGTATCATCACTGATTTCTATAATCCATTCGATTCCAGTTCTCAAAGTCCTGATTCGATTCAATTTAGCCTCAGACAGTCAGAAATATTATAATTCTGATCATTTATCAGCACTGATACATGTGAGACTTCATCAGAATTGTGAACATCACAGCAGATGCCTTTGTGTCAAAGTAACTGAGAATAAAACACAGAAAAACATGAAGGAGATTTTCCTGGTCTGGCGTTTTATAGCAGATAACCTTAAAAATATTCTGCAATTTTGCATAATTTTAAGAAGTTTAAATTTCTTCAGTATTGAACAGCAGAAATTAGGCTTTCTTGTCCGAGGTCATTTAAGTGAAAAAAAGAAAAAGAAAAGACAGCGGCCGACAGCGCTGTAAACAACGGTAGACTGGTGGGTAATAAGCGAATAAATAATGCAGAAAACAGAGATTTGAGACGGGAAACTGTTCTTGAAGTACACACAGAGAGCTGTGTATGAAGTGTGATATATATATATATATATATATATATATATATATATATATATATATATATATATATATATATATATATATATATATATATATATATATATATTTTTTTTTTTTTTTTTTTTTTTTTTTTTTTTAATTATTATTATTATTATCATTGTGGTGGAAGCAAAACAGCAAAACTTAGAGGGAATTCATGACGACATTGATCAAATGTGAAGCGTAGTTTGCTGCTTCTTTTGCTGCTGGCTCGGCGAATTTTGGTTGGAGAGACAAAACCTGCAGCTCAGAATCAGCGCAAAAAAGACGGAAACACAGCGCGGACCCAACGCGTCAGAATCGCTGAGCTCCGACAGCGTGTCCGTGTTCGGGCCATGGGGTGAGAAAGCCGAGAAAGACGAAGCTGATTCTGATGCGTCGGGTCCGCTCTGTGTTTACGTCTTTGTGTGGAATCCGTTAATGAATTGATATCGCTTTATTCAAGCTACTCACCTCTCTCTTCCACCTGCACTTTCAACTGGACCACGGCCAATCAGAGAGGTCCCGCCCCTGACTATCTCTGATTGGTTTAGTCCACGATAGGGACATAATGGCCGTTTATCAATGCCCAAGTACGCGAGTACGTACTCGCGTGCTCGGTGAGTACGTACTCGCCGAGAACGCACGGGAGTACGTACCCGCCGAGAACGCGAGCACGGACTCGTGGGATGTTTCTCAATTCTCAAGTACGCGAGCACGGACCTGTGATTTGTACAGTCGGAACACCTGCGTACGTGATGATGTCACAGGTCCGGAGGTTTTACTGCCGTCCCCTCCTAATTTAACTGTGAGTAACATGTTATGAAGCTTAACTTTAATCACAGCCAAACCGGTTTACTCAGGAACAAATAAAACACTGAAATAAACCAAACATTAACATTTAGAAGTGATCTAAGTGACTTATATATCATTTTTAACCTCAGTAGTGAAACCTCTATTAATAAAAATAGTGTACATGTACATACGTGTACATACCTTAATAAAAACAAGCAGGTGAGATGTTAGAACGCTTTTATTTTTATTTTAGTGGACACTTAATACTATAGACAGCTGCTGGGGTTTCTTTAACCTGAGTAGAGAGAAGTCCGCGAGCGGGGGGGGGGGGCGATGTGCCGGGAGTCCGCTGTTGAGTTTTGGACGAAATGCATTCTGGGATATATAGCTGTCCCAAGTCTACACTGATGCATGCTCGATAAAACGGGCGGATCGAGAACACATCCGGGACTTTTTCGCGTTCTCGGCGTGATGCGTACTTCGAATTGGAACAGTACTTGGTCTCCGACTGATGACGTTTCACGAGTACACGAGAACGCAAGTACGCACAAGTACGCATATTGATAAACGCCCAATGTGTGTCTGTTGTTGACCACACGGAGAGTTGCAGAGATTTGATTTGATTTTTTTATTTTTTTTCTTGTTACCCGAAAATATTTGGTCGCACCGGTGCAACCAATTTTTTTTTTTTTTTTTTTTTTTTTTTTTTAGTCGCACCACTGAAAAATTTGGTCGCATTTGCGAACAAATTGATCGCACTCTAGAGCCCTGCGTTTGTGTTAATGTGAGCGCTGTAGTGATTATGGATGTATTTATTCATTTTCTCACTTAAGAGATTGTCAGGTTTGCTGGTAGCTTTCAGTCTACGAACAAGAGCAGCTTGAACCCTCTATAAGAATGGAAACTATTGAAATAAAGTTCCTGAACAGCTGAATGTCCTGCTGTCAGCCAAGGCTTTTTTTTTTTCAAAAATCAAAGTGAGATTTTTCTGAACACTGAAGCAGGACTGGGCAACTCCAGGCCTCGAGGGCCGGTGTCCTGCAGGTTTTAGATCTCAATCTGGGTCAACACACCTGAATCAAATGATGAGTTCATTACCAGGCCTCTGGAGAACTTCAAGACATGTTGAGGAGGTCATTTAGCCATTTAAATCAGCTGTGTTGGATCAAGGATAGGGCTGAACGATTATGGAAAATAATCTAATTGCGATTTTTTTTGCCCCAATATTGCGATGCGATTATTTTTTTAAGGTCTTTGTCTTCTGTATTATTAAACAAAGACAAGCAATACATCATATAGTATGGCCAATACTATATTACATTAATTTTAAACTGTTCTTTCCTGGAAGACAGACCTCTGTTATGATGACATGAGGTGATGCATGAATTGATGACTGACATTTTTATTTAACTTCTTCAATCACAACAGTATATTTGAACATACACAATAGTTTATTTTTAGCTTACAAACATCTGAGCATAAAGTGCTGACAAGGAACCCTGGTGTAAACATTAAAATGAAAGTCGGTACAATGTGCAGATTGCAGAAATATACATAAAAAAATTATGTAAAAATAAAGTAAAGAGTAAAATTAGTGTTAGACATACAATTGCAGTTATGATGCAAGGTTTCACCATTTCTCTCTCTCTCAAATTCAAAGTTGCTTTATTAGCATGACTATGGGAACAGTGTTGCCAAAGCTATTGTTACATACATCATGACATACAAGAACATAAGACCATAAGACAAAAACAAAAAAGAAAATACATAAGAAGTGGTGGGTACATCAGTGTGGGGTTGACATAACATATCTAGAATTAACAGCAGTAAAGAACAAGATAAATAATAGTGTGGTGTGTTTGTGGGAGAGAGTGATACACAGGCTCGCGCATACATGCATGCACGCGCTCTCTCTCTCTCTCTCTCTCTCTCTCTCTCGGCAGTAACTTACCAATAGCAAGATGTAATCTGTGTCCGAAACACTGGAGCCTGGTCCATTCGTTCAGCTGTGCTGCTTTCACCATATTTGACGCGTTGTCCGTCGTTATGCAGACAAGGTTGTCTTCAGGGAGATCCCAACACGCAAGCCCCTCTCTCAGGCCAGCAGCAATGTTTTCCCCTGTGTGGTCTTCGGGGAAGTAGGCCGTTTGTAGGCTGCGAGCTTCGAGGTGGAGGTCTTCGGTAATGTAATGCACCGTCAGACTTTGATAGGGCTCTGCTGTACGGCTTGACCACATGTCTGTTGTCGCCGCAAAAAACTCAACAGCCTTTAACTCCGCTGCAACCCTCCGCCTACATTGCATATGTAGCTCGGGTATTGCAGTCTGACTGAAATACGTGCGGGAGGGCATTCTGTACCTCTTATCCAGTGTAGTTACCAAATTATTGAACCCAGGCTTGGTCACCGTATTGACGGGCATCATGTCTTTCGCGATGCAGTGGGTTACTGCTTTGGTGATTTCCACGTGCCGTTTTGAAGTGCGTTCATATGGCGTAACACCTTCAAACAGTTCGGTCAGTGATCCTTGCCGAGTAACGTTACTAGGTTTATTCTGCACACTACTAGATTTTTTTAGCCATACATCTATCATACTCTGTTTTGTGCTGAGTCTTAAGGTGCTGGTACAAATTCGTAGTGTTTCCCCGAGATGTAGAAACTCTACCAAGACAGGTTTTACACAGTACCTGACTCTGTGCGACATCATCTCTTTTAAACCCAAAATATTCCCACACGGCTGATGTGCAGTTCCTCTTTGGTACTAGCATCCCCGCAGGCTCTGGTTCTGTTGAACCTGAGGCCATTGTGTAGGCTACAGCTTTGCTTGCTAGTTCACTCTCGGTAGACTGTTTCAAAACTTTGCTCCCCGTGTCACGTGACCAAAGTGCAGCCTCTGTGGTTAGACAATCTCGTTTGATCATATCACATGTTTTACTCGCGCATGTCACGTAAACAGAGTATAATCACAGCCTTTGCGGTTAGAAAATTGCACTTGATCATGTCGCGATATTATCGCAAATGCGATATATCTTTCAGCCCTAATCAAGGACACATCTAAAAAGTGCAGAACAGCGGGCCTCGAGGCCTGGAGTTGCCTTCCCCTGCACTAAAGTGTGTGAGCTAAATAATAGTTCATCAGCACTAGAAGTTATAAATTTAACACCTGTACAAATTAGTTTGGGGGAACTATTAGAACTGGAGTTTTGTATATACATCTGAAAAATGTCTTGACTGTGTATGACATGATGTATCCAAACATCTGATTACAGGTTCCATCTCTGCCAAAAAGGTGGGGGATTTTGGTGTGTTTACTGCTTGCATCGACACAAAGGAAAATAACAGTCTCAGGTTCGAGCCTTCAGTGTTAATGCCACTATCACATCGAATGCATATGCTGTACTGAACCATAACATTAAATGGAGTGTGCCTTTATATTAACCATACCATTTGATCTTTTCAAAGATTGCAGTGCTACTATCAAGACTGTTCACACCCTCCCTATAAACCCTTCAGCTGTGAATTCAAGACATCGAATGGAGGTATACTAGCTACAATGAAAAACGTGATGTGCAAGAATTATACTGTCCCATTAACAGAACACAGTCCTGGCGAGTTGCAAGAGACTGGTAATGTGACAAACTTCACATGCACACTGACAAGAAACAAGAGGACTGAAACGAAGAATATCACCATAGACTACAAGACACAAAAAGAAAAACGTAAGTATTCATTACCCAGCACCCTAACTTTGCCCCTAGATTTCTTAGCAAGATAACCCAGAATGGGTTCCATGTTAGGTTAGGAGAGAAATATGTTTTTACAAAGGAGATCAACTAATCAATAATCATTACTTTAGAGATGCAACGCAGTTGTAAAAAGCCTAGTTGGAACTACCACAAAGGTCATTTTGAGCACCTTGGGAAGTGTTGAATGCCTGTTTATAGACAGACATTGTCCACTTTAGGATTGCATGTGTGCAAAATTTCACAAGCATATAGCCACCTTTAAACTGTTGAGCAAATTTCACAGGTGGGCAGAGACTCATAGCAAGGATTTAGTTCAGCAGGTGATCACTTAAAGGTCAGTGGCTCAGCCAGTCTTAAATCTTCACTGTAATCAAAATACAAGAGAGAGTGATTTATTTCCTGATTTCCTGTTGGCTATAAATTGCTAATACTACCCAGTCATATGCAAAGTGTTAACAAATTGTTTTTCATCCATTGTGTTTTTTTGTTTTCTTTTTGTTGATTTGTTTATTTCCATTTTAAAAACTTACAATAGCTAAAACTGGAAAATGAAATCAATATTTTGTGCCAGTATTGAGCCCCAACTGTGCTTGTCAGTGTAATAATTTTGTTTAATTAACACAAATATCAAAGTAAGTTGATACTTGCCAGTGTCCTAGTATTTAAAATGGATTTATCAATAATTATTATGTAAAAAAAAATTTGAAAAGTGCTCTAATGCATTCAAAGCATTTTGAATATGTTCTAGGCTTTAGGGGACGATGGTTAGCATATAATTGACAATTTCCTGGCAAACCAGCTTCCAGTTTGGATTCAGGAGACAGACACTATCTGTACTTTTAAAATTCAAACTTTCCTTTTTGCTAAAGCATAAAGTTAGGGCTGGATAAGGTGACCCTGAATCCTCCCTTAGTTATGCTGCAATAGACGTAGGCTGCTGGGGGATTCCCATGATGCATTGGGTGTTTCTTCTTCACTCACGATGTGTTAATAGACTTCTCTGCTGAATCGTACTTGTTATTAATCTCTGTCTCTCTTGCCTGGCATGTCTTTATCCTGTCTTCCTTCTCAGATGGCCCCGCCCCTCCCTGAGCCTGATTCTGCCGGAGGTTTCTTCCTGTTAAAAGGGAGTTTTTCCTTCCCACTGTCGCCAAAGTGCTTGCTCATACGGGGTCATGATAGGTTTGTAGCTTAAACCTATTCGTTGGAACGTTGAAGACAATTTAATTACACAGCAAAGCAAGACACGAGTAGGCAAAGTTCTTTATGTTTCCGTGCACGGGAGAGAACCGGACAAACGCCGTTCCTTCGCTTGACCCCAGTTTCTCTCGTCCGCTCCCCCGTAACACTGCTCTTTAATTGGGGTTACATGAATATGCATAGGGTCATTAACATATGACGTCTTAACATATGATGTTTTTTTTTTTTTCACTGTATGTATTATTGTAGGGTCTACCTTACAATACAAAGCTCCTTGAGGTGACTGTTGTTGCAATTTGGCGCTGTATAAATAAAATTAAATTGAATTGAAAAATAGCACACTCGATAATTAATCAGATATCAAAGAAAATAACTGCCAGGTTTAACAATTCTGAATAACTAGTGCTTGCAATGTTACTGATTTATTTATTTTTAATACATCTTTACAGTAGAATAGATCTGCAGGTGAAAGACAGAATTTGTGGTTAAAATAATCTAAAATAAATGAGCTCATGTCTTTTTCTAATCACGTTTCCTCGATCCTAAAGCTTACCAGATACAACACTGAAATGAATGAGTGTTGTCCACTCATGCATGGTGTGGAGTGCCGCAGTTGAATCCATGCAACTTGATGTGTCAAGAGAACAGATCAAAGAAGTTAAAAGAACTCGAGCTCAATAGAAATGCAGTTAATTCATTCAAAATCCAGCAGAAAGCCTTAACTGTGTAGCAGCAGCATCACTGTCAGGCTCCATCAAACGAGATGAGACGTGCTCTTCTTATCCTTACAGAACGAATCCCAAAGTGCTGTGCTGCAAGCCCAACCTCCCTGTGGCCTGTGGTGCTCCTCACTCTGTGGAGAGTGGTTGACTCCTGATGAAGGAAGCATGAAGGACTGTCTCTGACCGCTTTGACTAACACAGATGTATCTGTTCCATTTAGCCATTTTAAAATTTAAGAAACTTTCTAAAATACATTTCTATGCAGGCTTCCATTACTTGCTTGATCCCCAAGTACATGCAGTAATGCAGTATGTTAACATATAAACTGGATTCCAACTATGATGTATGATAATATGATATATTAAAGACTTATGAATTAGAAGTATTAACTCACTTCCGTTGTGTCATTATTGCTTTTTTTTTTTTTTTAATAGGACGTTTGGCCGTCATTGAAACCAGCTCCTGCTGCACATCGCAACACAGTATTCAAAAGCACCTTAGTTTTCCAGCGTTAAGAGTTTGTGGAACAACCTAGATGTGAGGATAGGGAAGCTCAGCGTCACAAAGATCTGATAGCAAGGAAAATGAGTTCACTGAGTGGGCGAAGCTGTATTTTTGTCCTTCTGTGAGCTCCAAAAATGTTGGGACACCGTGTAAAATGGAAATAAAAACAATGCAATGATCAGCAAATCTTAGAAACCCATATTTTATTTACAGTACAGCATAAGATATACACCAGATGTTTAAACTGAGACATCATACTATATCAGGAAAATTGCATATTTTAAATTTGATGCCAGCAATACGTCATAAATAAACTTCCAGAAGTCTCTTATGGACTGTTGTTAAAAGACAAGAGGGTAATTGCTGCATTGAATATAATATGGCTATGTGGGATTCTGTTTTATTACAGTGTTCCAGCTTTCACTGTGGGTTATGATATTCACTGTTCTCTGAGCTTCTTGCAACCTTTCATGAAAGCACTGAGTCTAATTCTTACCTTTGTGTAGTACAGAAACTGACATGTTTGATTTTGCTTGGTAAATTCCTCTAAGCCAGATTGTTGATTGTTAGTAGGTAATTACTCTTAGCCTTTGCCTTTACAGCATGACTGCCATGCAGAAGTGTTTCTCTATGTAACCCTGAATTGACTTAAAAATAAATCTAGAAAAGAAAGGCATGTTCTGCAAAACACCGGGGGGAGGGGGCTGGAAACATAAGTAGCTACTGGATTGTGACTGTAGTTCTTTAAATATGTCCTGTGGAAGGCAGGATGGGACCTGCTGGTTCTGCCACACAGTCAAAATGATCTGACTCTTGCTCTCCAGCTTCACAGGGCTAAAGTGTAGTGATGTAAAGCGCTATACAAATACAGGCCATTTACCATGTCTGTGGTCAACAGAGTTGTGAGCTTTCTTGTGTTTGTCTGTGTTCCAGCAGGAGACAAGACGCTACCCAAGGTCAATGCTCATACTTATCTGAAACCTGTGAGGAGCAGCACGGCTTGTGCTTTGATTTTAGCATAAATGCACATTTAAAATCGCAAGCCAAACAGGAACCACATAAAACATGGGTCTTGTTTTATCTGCAGTGACCTAAGATGACTGCCATGAGTAGATTTATTACATATCAATAAAATCTGTGGAAAATTGATCAGATGTCTTTAAAAAAAAAAAAGGTCATGTTGTAATATAATTTGACCACTAGGTGATGACAATAACCACGTGAAGTATCAAGGTCTGTGAGACGTGGACGTTACGTTTTTAAAAAAAAAAATATATATATATTATTATTATTTGAAGCCAACGGGAGAAAACGTTTTTAGTTGTTTAGGGGTTTTTTTTGTTTTGTTTTTTTTTCTCATCAAAAGAGCAAGTATCCTGTTTACTAACACGCTGACTAACCGCTCTATCTACAAAAAGGGCTTTTTGGATATTTCAGGAATGTAACAGTGGCGGTGTCCGGTGCTTCTTTCCTTTTCTTTATTTCTTTCGCCAGTCCTCGAGACCTACTGACCTGCAGCGTTTAGATGCATCCTTGTTCCAACACACCTGAATCAAATGAATAGCTTGTTACCAGGCCTTTGATGGCATGCTGAAGATGTGATTCAGCTGTGTGGGAGTAGGGATGCGTTTGAAAGCTGCAGGGCAGTAGCTCTCAAGGACTGGAGCTGGCGATCCCTTCTTTAATGGAGTGGGGTGCTGAGAACAGGTTCTTATGTTCCAAAAGGCGCTTTTTCGAATCTCTGGGGTTTTGTTGGGATGTGTTTTTTTGTTTTTTTGTTTGTTTGTTTTTTTGTTTTTTTCCTGTTTGTTGTTCCTCCACGCCGACATTAAACACCACAACTTTCACTGAAAGCAGTGTGGCGCTGTAAGCTGGCGACTTCGCCACGGACGCAGAAGCCTTTAGAAGGCATTTTACCCGCCACCACACCCGCACTGGTTTAGCTCAGTGGTTACTTCTCAGCACCTTTGAACCGCTTCACTCTCGTCAGAGAGATCGAACCACGGGCGCTGTCCAGTGTTTTACATCTATTTTTCTTCCACTCAGAGTGGATGAGGAAGTGATTCCTTAAGCTTAACCCTCCAGTTTTGTGCACACGCCCCCTTACTTTAGTGTTCCCGGTCAAAATTGACCGGTCTGTTTTAACAGCTCTTAAGTTAGCATAACAAACATTTTTCACCACAAAATTTAGTTCAGTGGTCGTTCAGTGAGTGGGGATGGGGGCGGGGTGAGTGGATTGCCATTCATGTCCCTGCCGGGAACACCACAGATGTAACAAGGTTGCTTAAAACACTCAAAATTCAATAAAAGAGGTGATCATCGCCTTTTCAAGTGCATAGTGTGGAGGATGTCATAAGGCTTTCAGGCAATCGGATATTTATGAGTGTTTTAAGTTGTAAGTCGGTCAGATTTGACACGACAGGACTTTGCCACACACAGACGCCTTTAAAAGGCTCTTTTCCCGCTACGGCTTCCGCGCTGGTTTAGCTCAGTGGTTACTTCTCAGCAATGTCTATGCTTTCCAAGCCTTCGTCAGAGGGTTCGAACCACGGGCGCTGTCTAGCGCTTTTACCTCGCCTGGCCCGAGCACTCTTTTTTTCGTTTGAAAACGTTCATAATACATCACGCTTAGTATTACATCGAGTAAAAACTACTAGAATAATAATAATAATGCATTTTTTATTGCAACTAAAACGGCATTTCCGCCAGAATACTGGAGACCCATGTTGATTTCTGTCATTGTTTATTTTGAATGTTGACCCTCTGCGGATGTAGTGAAGTCATTGAAGGATAAAGACAACACTGAAGTGACCGAGGGACACCCCACAGACGCCTCCATACGCTCTGGACATCCGAGCTGAACAGTGAACCCTCCTGGGCGCAGAGCACACACTTTCAGGTTACCTGTGTCAAGCTGGTACACGTTAGGACTTCCGTGAGGTCCTCTTTCATGAATGCACCAATTTACTCTGAATAGTGACGCAAATATATCTTTGGAAGTTGTGTAACATAGACTCATTAGATATTGCTGACAGACAATTTTAACGGAAGTGTAGTTATTTGTATATAGCTGTTACTGATCTGGAACCAGCCGACTTGATCTCCTGTGGCGCATGCGTAAAGCTGAAACAGCTCTGTTGACAAATATCGGAGGAGGGACCACTGCGGCGTAAGTAGATCTTTGTTCAGTCTGGAATATCTTGGCTATCATTTAGAACTAAGCGCATAATTTTGACATTAGAATGTTTATATAAAAACGTCGTCTTTATAGCGAGGGCAGACACTGTTTTCACCGAGGCAGCAGGAAGAGGAGTGCTTTGTTAAACATCTGCAAAAACCGCTGGGGCCGTACGGTAATGTAACAGAAAAGACAGGATCCTCGTCGAGTCGCAATGAGACATTAGATTTCCGGCAGAACTGTCAAATTAAAAGCGCCGATTTGGCGCACAAGTCGAAACTTCGCTCAGTCATAGCAGTAAAATACAAATATAAGCTAGATATAACGTGCTATAGTGTTAAATGTAACACTGACTACAACAGACACCGACGTTGAACACTTCAGTGACTTGCCTTGTTTGCTGCCACCAGTATTGATGCTTTAACTTTGAAGGCGACATCTGCTCGTTTCCTGCAGACCGTGACATTCGCACGGTTTCTGCTCCTTCGGCGTTAACTGCTAGCTACCGCCAACGTTTTTCTAATGTCGTTTTAGCTGCAGTCTCCCGCTTTAAGCGCGTGTTCGCTCGAACGACATCATATCGACACACGATATTTTATAGTCGTGAGCAAAGTTTGTCCCACGTCTTTGTCAAACTCATGAACTTGTTTCAGTCTGGCTGTGGGAGCGAGTGAAGGCGGTCTCCTCGTCCAAGAGCTTCCCGAGCAATGAAGAGGTGAGTGGGGCGTTTAAACGCGCCATTGTTACACAGTTACGACAAAGTCAAGGACTTGTATTTAACAGGGGAATGAGCTAATTTATGTATCCTCTGTTTCCAACGTGCGAAGTCAGCAGAAAAGCCCTGAACAAGACGGCACTGTTACCGTCAACGAGGAAGGTAAGAAAGAAATACAACTGTGTGTGTGTGTGTGTGTGTGTGTGTGTGTGTGTGTGTGTCACTGCCTTTAAAGTTTTCCTATGAACACTGTACTAAGGGAGTGCCGAGGTACTTGTATGTGCTTTAAACAATCCGATGCAGACTCGAGCGGTTCTGCCTGAGAGTACAGTTGAGTTGATGGGACTTGGAGTCTCCTTTGTCCTGCTGCTGACAAAGATCCAGTCAGTATCTGCCAACTGAAAGCAGACTGAACTTTCATTTTGACAGTTATGATGAGTTACACAGCTATGTGGCCAGCTGGCTAGATATCTCGTCCTCACCAGCAGTTATTAAGTGAAACTGCTTCATTACTCATTAAGAGCCGATCAAACAGGCAGGCACACACGTATTTTCACTGCTGGCACATGGCTATGGATACAAGGAGCTTTTAGGTTGGAGGAGGTGAAGGAAGTGAGTTTCCTTCTTTACACACAGGTTTGTGGAGAAGCTTAATATTTAGCTAGCAGGTTAACCTGAATTCCATGTGATTGTAGCTGTGTAGTTTATCTTAAATAAGGGTGACTCCAGGATACACTAAAAGACAAAGAGGGATCGCATTAATAATGGATTAATAAAGGAGTGACTTCAGCTGACCTGGAGCGACATGATTGTGTTGTTACTATAACATTTCCTTTAAGTCTTTGCAGTTTTGTAATCTTCCAGAGCATATCTGGTTGTTTGGGACAGCCAAATCATAAGTAACACAGTTTCAGTCTTTTTAAACTGCTGCTGTGTCCTCAGACTTATTTCTGATGGTTCTAGGGCTGTCTTACATTTTATACGTTTGCTTCTTCAGGGTCCGTAGCTACCGCTGAGGATCCAGCAGCTATTGCTACCATTCAGTCTGCTGCCACCTTTACTGACCAACCCATCAAATATCTGTTCAAGACAGAAGGAGCGGGTGGACAGGTAGGACGGAGTGCTGAGAGGAAGGACTTACTTTCATTCTGTCACTGTTTGCTTGTTTGTTTTCTGACACTTCTAATTTGAATGTAGTTCACCTAAGCACAAATGCACAGGTTCCATCTTAGAAGTTCAGGTAGATTGGAGTGTGTTCTCCTGAGGTTTACCTGTCACCTCAGAGGTAATGAGATATCAAGCACTCAGTGTAATGCGTTGTGTTGCAGGTGACCTACAGAGTGATCCAGGTGGCAGATGGCCAGTTGGAGGGACAGACAGACGGAGCTGCAGCGGTCAGCCTGGTCGCTGGTTTCCCCGCGACCACTCAGACTGTCACACAGGTGCCAACAATAACTGACAGCTAACTGTAATCTTAGGAGCTTGGAAGGAAAAGGTGTCGTAAACCACCACCTCTGTTCAAGGATGGTCGTTCACAGTGGACATGGATGGCTTCTTACAGTTCTCTTTCAAACCATCTGTCTTCTCTGTCCAAAATGTGAACACTGGCATCCTCAACAGAGTGACCTTTGACCTTTGCAGATGTACAGCTGAGTCTCGTCCTGTCGAGGTGGCTCTTCTGTGTTGTGCCATGTGTTTTTGGAGTGGGTGTTTATGATGAGTTACACAGCCATGTGGCCAGCTGGCTAGATATCTAGCGAGTGTAGAGGTCTGAGCATTGCACAGCATATACTGCAACGTTTAGTGTACGCCGTGCAACTGTCTGCCAGCTACAATCCAAGTTTAGGCTACGTCCACACTAGCCCCGATAGATTTGAAAATGGCGTTTCGTCTGAAAACGCTCGGCATCCACACTAGCGTTTTCAGTCGTTTTCACAGAGTTGTGCGTCCACATTGAAACGGCTGAAAATGCTTACTTTCCAGTCCTGCGCATGCGCAAAAGCGAGTGAGAATTAAAGAATTTGAAGAAAAGCTGTCTGGAGCATGTACAAACTGATATTAATCTTTTTTAGGGCTGTCAAAATTGAGAGCAATCAAAACAACCGCTGTATAATGCCCTCCGCTATCTTTGTTTAATTGGTCACGTGACTGCATTACATGACTAAAATGCGTCATCGTTTTAGAAAGTCTGCATTTTCGAGTGTCCACACTGCGACGGGACAGCTGCGTTTTGAATGTATTCGTTTTCGAGAGCGTTTTCAAAACGCTGCGTTTTTCCTTGGGGAAACCGCTGTTGGTGTTGACGGGAGGCCAAAACGGAGAGAAAACGATGCGTTTTCAAACAAAAACGCATTAGTGTGGACGTAACCTTAGAGATCCTTCCCAGGCACCTTAACAACCACTCACGTCTTGCACCAGGTGATCTTAATAAGTCACATGATAGGGTGGGGCAAGGTCTCACAATGGTTTCACCCGAAACCTAAGGATAAGGGCCCACGCCCTTTTTCACACCTTGGCTGCTGTGATGAGTAGGGCTGCACGATTAATCGTTAGAAAATCGCGATCTCAATTCATACTTATGTGCGATCTCATTTCCAAATGACAACAATTTAAAAAAAAAAAAAGGAAAAAAAAAGACGACGACGATTGTACCGCATTTTGATCCGGGATGTAATCTGCATGAAAACAAGCGCTCACTCTTCCTGCTCAACAAATGCATGGGCGGAGCCTTATACCACGTGATACAGAAGCTGTGCCGTGTGATGCTCAAATTGGCAGGGAAAAAACAACGGAGAACACGCCAGGGATGACGAGAAAGTGACAGGAGAAAATCCGTCCCAGTCAACCACCCAAACATCAACAACGGGAACCTTATACAGCGCTTCCCTATACACGTCGAACTCCCGCAGGCACAAAGAAATTACGGAGGCTATTACTTATCACCTGACCAAAGATATGGCTCCCATCAACAGTGTGCAAAACGAGGGATATAGGAAAATGATCAACACCCTAGACAAACGCTACACAGTGCCGTCCCGCAACTATTTTTCTATTGTTGCACTACCTGCTCTATACACGCAGTGTCGAGCAACGGTGGAGACGGAATTTCAAGCAGTACAACATTTTGCCGCAACCACAAAATGTGAGGCATTTATTGTTTTTATGTTTATTTATTGTTTTTATGTTCAGTCTCAACTGCTACGAAGTTGATGTGCAGTTAATAAGTGCAATAAATATTTATACTGGAAAAGAAAATCGTGAGAGAATCGTGATCTCAATTCTAAGCAAAAAAATCGTGATTCTCATTTTATGCAAAATCGTGCAGCCCTAGTGATGAGTCACATGATCAATAATGGGTCAACGTCCCACTAAATCCCCTTTTCCATTAGTACCTACTGGGATTGGCTGGTTTGCCATTACAATATAGTACCTCCAAGAATATACCTGCTGATCGGTCTGTGGCACAGCGTGTCGTAAACGAGCGACACTCCTGACAGGCCAATCGGTGGTGTGCAGTCTGACCACGTCACATTTTAGCTTGGAACCCCGGCCGAGCAGGTACTAAAACAAGTACCTGGTACGAGGTACTATGACCTAATGGAAAACCTTGTTGATTCGAGCAGGAACTAATGGAACAGGGCTCAAGTCTTGGTGTTAGAACTGAAGAAGCTTCTTGGATGAAGAAATGTCTTCAAGAAAGAAGTCCAGACACTTTTCTTTCCTTGGACTACCATGACCTGGATGACTGAGAACCTTCACAGACACACTGACCACTAACTGAATAAGAATACCGTTCTAGTATTTCCAAAGGTGGTTAAACATGCAAACACATGGGCAGACTGACAGAAGCGAGGTATCGGGTTCGATCCCCAGCGCCATCCGCCCCTCTGGCCAACACCAGTAGGCGGTAGGTGAAGTGTCTTGCCCAAGGACACAACGACCAAGACAGACAGAGCTGGGGGTCGAACCGGCAACCTTCCGGTTACAAGATGAGCATCCCTTGAACCACGATCATCCCATCGCTTTAAAGGAACCCATTTGGTTCACTTCCATCTACAGTTTTATTCTGGAGTGTCACTGGGTAGCTCTGCATAATTCAGTTCAAAATAATACTAATAACACCCGCCCTGCGGAGGGTCATCCTCTGTCTGAGACAAGCTGCACGAGCACCCTTACTTCCCTCTCTGATTGGCTGCCCTTCGTATGCAGAGGGTTTGAGCAGGAGGTGGGCGGAGCTTCTGTGCTCAGAGCTGCTGCTGTGGGTCTGAGATAACTGTATCAGGGTTCATTGCTCAGTGATGTGTAAAAAAAAAACTGAATCATTTAGAGCGTCCTAAAAAGCTAAACTGCTGGCTCACAAAAGAGACGTGTGCTTTGATCCAGTTTCACAGGAGCCTTTATGGCTGTGCCACTGTGTATGTGAGTCACTGAAGTCTGTGGAATTGGATATTATTCAGTCATATTTACTGTCTTTACTGTTCAGGCTGTCTTCTCACAGTCAGAGGCATTGGAGGGAGATGGCAGCGCTGAGACACAGTACACTTACTACCCTGCCACCATCGCAGATGCCACCACTGGTACCATGGTAACCACCGTGCAGGCGTCTGACACGCTTCTGGGCCAGACCACGCCCACAGGTAATCACTGCATCAGGCCTGGATGTTTGTGTGCTCTTCAAAAATACACTGTCACTGCTCTTACTAAGTTCGTGTAAGACAGGGGTGTCCAAACTTTTTTCACTGAGGGCCACATACATAAAAATATAGGAGGGGCGGGGCCACTTACTAGAAATTAGGTATATAACCTTAACTGTAGTGTATTAAAGTTAGAAAAATCACTTAAAAGTGGTCAAATGTGTTATATTGTTGAATATAATTAAAAACAAAACTGCCTTCATCACAGCTTTCCATAAATGGATCTTTAAGCTTTGGTAGCTCATTCTCAGAACAGCAGCAGATTTCTTCTTGGACAGAAGATTTACAGCACAGAGAAAAAACAATAAAGGGGAAAATGGGACGGGGACATTTCAAGCTTGTTATTTAAGTTCTTAGGCTTAGCAACACACCTGTTAACGTTCGTTTGAAACGGTTATCAACATTAACAGACTGAACTGGACTTAATAACAGGAGTGCATATAATTTTAGTGAATTATTCTGGTGAGTATCAGCTGCGCTGGGTATGTAAATCGGGCCATCCAGCCACGGTGCTCTCGTACGCCACTCATGCCAAAAATCCGGACAAATGTCACTTGATCAAGGAGCAGATCTGCATCAGATGAAATCAGCTGACTTTGCGTGTGCGTGCGCTGTGCACAGCGGTGTGTACTCTGTGTGTTAACAAGAAAAACGCATATAAGAAGGTGGTGCGCAAAAGCAGGGTAGTGACAGAATTGATGCGCATTATTGATATTTGAAGCATGTGTACCTGCACATGCATGCTTATTAACACACGGGTACTGTGGAATATATTTTTTACTCACCTAAAGCGCTCGTGCTCTCGTCCACTCCCCGCAAAAAAAATTAGCAGCTGTGCGGCGTCTGTGGCATCAGTGCTCTCATCGCATGCAATGGAGTAAAAATCAAAAGCACAGCTTTATCAGACAGCTGCAGTTTAATGTTGGCTGACAGTCTTCAATGCGTGGCACAACTGGATTTCTGGACATGCTGACGTTGTTGAAGTCCTGCACTTTTTCCGGGCACATTATTTCGGTGACTTTAACGAGGCCGTGTTTTATGAGGTCTCCATCTGAAAAAGGCTCGCCATGTCTTGCGATGAGTTGGGCGACCTCATAGCTGCTATTGGAGCCTTTTCCTGGACAATTTGAGCACGAAAAAAATACTGTTGCTGACCCCGCAGGATAGCTACCCTTTGCTTTAATTCCTGCTCTCGCTCAGCACCAGTGTAGGATGCATAGGCCTGATGTTTGGTTTCATAATGATGTCGTACATTATACTCTTTCATAACTGCCACAGTTTCAGTGCAGATCAAACAGACACACGTCCCCTTGAATTCTTTGAAGAAATATTCACTCTCCCACCGTGTCTGAAATTTTCTGCACTCACTTTCTACCTTTGGCCTCTTTGGTTCTGCCATGTTCAGTAACTTGGGGGTAAATTTCTTCTGTGATTGTCCTTTTTGGTGGAGCAACTGCCTTGATCAACAGTAGCTCCCCCTGGTGTTAAAACTAAGAAGTGCAAAACACTAACACTAACACTCAAGCAAAAGTTGAAGTGCGGGCCATATTCTATTCTATTTATAAAATTACTTGAGGGCCAATTAAAAATGGCCGGACTTTGGACACCCCTGGTGCAAGACATCCATGAGTCAGAAGGCTGAAGAGGTCAGATTTTTCCATAATTTAAAGGCTTTTGTGTTGCAAATTCTTCGTCTTATCCATTATAAAATGTTTTTCATGTGCAATTACAAAGTAGAAAAATCCAAATCTTCACCTTATTTAAATCTACTGGCCACATTCTCACGATTTTTAGCACACGTTTGATTTTCAGACCTCTCAGTCCCATCATGACCACTGGTTCATTTTACTGTGACATCATTGTTTTAGTGCGATTTATTCATGTACTACCCCCAGTGGTAGGTGGTCGACTGGTCTGCGTACAGTGCTTTAGAACATGAATTTGTCCCCTTACCAATTTTAGTTTTTGCATCTTTGTCACACGGAAATGTTTCGGATCATTAAACTAAGTTTTATATTGGGCAAAGATAACCAAAGTAAATTTTTTTTAAAAAAGAAAAAAAGATGATTTCATTGTTTATTGGAAAAAACGTTATCCAGACCATTCCCCCCTCTCTGAAAAAGTAACTGTCATCACGAATCAACCACAGTCAGACCTGCTCAGTCCAACTATCGAACAAAGTGAGCAGCACATGGTGCCACAATCTAAAGAAACAGCTGAGAAACAAAGTCACTGACGTCTGTCAGTCAGGAAGGAATTATGAAGACATTTCTAAGGATTTCTCAGCACAGTGAGAGCCATCATCCATGGATGGAGAAAGCTATGCTTCCCAGGAGATGTTGGCTACACAGATCACCCCAAGAGTGACTCCTCCAGGAGCTCACAAAAGACCCAGAAATCCACCTAAACAACTGCAGGCCTCACTTGTCTCAGAGAAACTGCTGTTTGTATTTACTCTGGTTATTTTTGTCTAATATGCAAAAATGGAATAAATCATGAATAGGTGAGAACGTTTTCACAGCGCTGCATATGCAGAGCGAGGCAGTGAGAGACACTGGGGACATTTCCTGCTGAGCAGTACCAGCACACTAGTCTTCACCTATAACTTCATTAACTTCTCCAAAGTTGAAGAATCAGCGTTTTGACATCCAACACACATGTGAAACTTGCAGGGAGCAGAAGATGCTGTGACGCAGAAGATGCTGTGACACAGCAGTCTGCAGCAGTCACATCGTTTTCTGATTGAAAAGCATGAATCTGGTTACACCTGTCCTCTGAACCTGACTTTATTGATTTACAGGGCAGCTTTATGTGATGATGTCACCACAGGAGGTTTTGACAGGGTCCAATCAAAGGACGATTGCACCTCGAACTCAGCCGTACATCGCGTAATTCCATCTCACGTTTCCAGAATTCGAGCACTTGATATTTAACTTCCCTGTTAGCTGAAGCGGCTCAGTATCTTTGTTGTAACGTGTTTTGTAGGAAGCAGGACGCTCCGCGGGCCTCCAGAGATGAGAAACGGCGAGCCCAGCACAACGAAGGTGAGTGCAGACGTGCAGCAGGAACTTGATGTGGTTGTTGTGAACGTGTAAATAAGCGAAATGTTTCACCGACAGTTGAGCGGAGGCGCCGGGACAAGATCAACAACTGGATCGTGCAGCTGTCAAAGGCCATTCCAGACTGTAACGTCGACTACACCAAGACGGGACAGGTGAGCGTTGAGGCACGCAGTAAAGGCGAAGTTGAGCCCAGTGGGCTTCCAGCCCGTTTGAGCAGAAGCTGAAGCTTTATTGTAACTCCTGTTTCAGAGTAAAGGGGGGATCTTATCCAAAGCCTGCGAGTACATAAAGGAGCTGCGACAGAACAACCTGAAGCTTGGGGAGGACGTCAGCGTTCTGGATCGTCTAAGAGTTGACAACCAGCTACTGAGACAGGAGGTGTGTCTGCTTGAAGACTAAAGCTGCCCAGTGTCCCAGTAACTCTGCTGCTTTGTAGCATTCACCTGAAGTTTGAACCAGGACTGCTTCCATTCCAACTACATATATAATACTTCATTTGATCAAACATGTCTCACAGAATGGCAGGCTGCACTTTCTGAAAGGCTTTAAGAAGACGTGAACACATCTAATTACTGCTCCATTTTCTCATGATTTATTAGTTTCCACTGTAACCTCTATCAAAATACAGTCGTCATAAAGTCATGGTGTTTTATTCCCGATGCAAATGTAAGCCGTTTATTCATGCCTGCTGCATTCCTGCTGTGTCCTTTCTCAGGTGGAAGACTGGAAGTCCAAGAATCAGATCCTGAGGAACCTCTTGCGACAGCACGGCATTGTGGGATCGTCCAGCACAGAGTCTCAGTGAGAAACCTGCAGTCATCAACCACATGTGGGCCAAAGGTGTACTTGAAATACTTTGGAGATACTTCATTTGTGATCAGTGTGCATGAAACGGGGGGAATAAGTGAATATTGTCATTAATATTCAAATCCAACTTCTTTGCTAAATGACATCTTTAAATGTTGTTTTCCAAGCTTTTTACAGCATTCTTTTATCTACAGTACAATCATCATATTGATTTAGCGAAGCCCTCATTTAACGCCTCCCTGCACAAACATTATGATTGTTCATTACCGTTAGCCTCCAGTACAGTAAGCTCACGTTTCTTTTCCTTTCTGTGTATCTGTGTATTACATGCACTCATTCATATGTTCTTGTTGTTTATCACTTTGATCAGTCGATGCTATGAGTTTGTTATCCAAGAGTCTGACTCTTTGCTTTGTATTTTTACTGTGTCATGAAGCGTCACTGGGGACATATATTACATTGCAACAATGTAACTAACTAAATAAATTGGAGGGGGGGCATTGCATAGTATGTAGGGTATGTATGTCTTTATAATAAAAACAAATATTATGCTACATGTCACGAGCCGCTCTCAGCTGTGATTATTAAACCTTATGAATTGGTTAAAAGACTTTTATTTTGAAGGCTCCGCCCGGAAGTGAGCGTCTTTGTGGACACGGTTTAAGCTCATCGCGTAGACGTTTCCTACACACACGCTCAGTGTTTAAAGGTTTCAGAGGAGCCCCGGGACTGGCCGCGATGATCTGTATCCTGCTGGTAGCCGGTCACGGCACCGTGTTAGAGACCCAGATTAAGGTGAGTCGGTTGAACGTTGCGGTAACAACAGTGCAAAGTTCACGTTAGTCATGAAGCTGCCGCTCTGGGCCGAACTGGCTTCAACAAGCGGACACTTTACCGCTGCTTTGACTCTGGCCAGTGTTTGTACGTCCCTTAGCATGTTTACGAAATATTAACCATGTAGTGGGAAATCCGGCTGACAAACCAGCGCATGTTTACAAAACCATGTTCATTTTCAACAACGTGTCTGCAGCCCCCCCCTACAGGCCGTTGTGATGATAACATGGCAGGGTTTTTCTAAAGCGGAGGTGTGCGATAAAGTACTGATGGGACATTCAGCAGACAGACGCCAACGGAGATGGCTTATTTGAGTGAGTTTGGCCACCGCATGTGTGTTGTCCACTACACGCGTGTAACTGGTGTAAAAAAAAAAAAAAAAAAAAAAAAAAAAAAGTCATTCCTGTCACGAGGTAGAAACTTTTCTATTTTTTATTTTTCCAAGTAGAAAGTCTCGTTTACATGAAAAACGTATTTTCAAGAGAGATTTTACAAAGAGAGCAGCAGAAATGGCAACAATCACATGACAGTTCATTATGGGACTGCAGTAATTCTAACGTAGGTACAACAGGGCTAATGTCGATGTACTAATGCAAGCAAAAAAACTCAGAAAATCACAGTATTTCATGTGAAATTAATAAAAGGTGCAAAATGAGAAAACATTGAGGTAGTGTGCGGCGCTTTGTCTCTAATCACAGTTTTAGCTGCTTTCACAAAACCTCTGATGACAGAAATTGTTGAATTGGTCCAGTATCCAAGTAAGCCACAGACATGTTACCACAGCGTAGCCCATGTTGTTCATGTGTTGTTACAAAGGTGATAATTAGGCCTGCTGATTTAAACCAATAGCCATGTTTCATGCTGAATGGGGGGGCTCTGTTAGCAGGTTGTGGTTTTTGTGTAGTAAATCTTTCTTCTGCTGCCAGAGTGATGAAACAGGCCTGTACAGCCACCTGAGCGGGGTACCAAAGGCCTTGCTTCCTGGAATTGGAGGAAAGAAGATCCTTGACTTCTGGTGGGAAACTGTCAACATGTGCGTGAGCATGATCCACACGTGATCCGGAGAGCTTTCATGTTCCCCTACATCTCACTGATGGTGTCTGTCTGTGTCTACAGGCGCCAGCTGTTCACAGAGGTCTATCTGGTTACCAATGCTGATAAGTGAGTGGCAGTGATCGCGTGGATCGGTTGGTGTTTGGAAACTTTGCCATAGCTTTGCTTTTCCTACCATTCCTGTTCTCTGAACATGACCAGGTATAAGCACTACGAGCGCTGGGCCACAGCTACCGACTTCCCTGTGGAAAATGTCATAAATGACGGCAGTACTACGCTGGAGGATCGCCTCGGGGCCGTGGCTGACCTGGAGTTGGTCGTGCGGAGCAGGAAGCTGCAGGACGACATCATGGTGGTACGATTGCTCTGTCCATGGCTAATGGACTAAATAACGCTGAACAATCTCACCGCCTGCTGTACAGACAGCGTTTCTTCTCTGTGTGAGCAGATTGCTGGAGACATGCTGTGTGCAGACCAAAACTTTGACATTGCTCAAGTTATTCGCTTCTTCAGGTCAAAGGTGAGATTTATCTCGTGTGAACTGACACCAAGCCTTGTGTTTTCATGACAGACTGTGTATAAAAGATGGTCACAGTGATGTTACCTGTTAGTCGGTGTTAAAATTTTAACATTTGATGTAGTCTTTTGAGTGGACAGTGTGAACTTCTGTGTAGCAGTGGTGTGGTAGGGGATACTGCCGTGTATCGTATGGCCGACATTGCTTCTTTGACTGACATCTGCTGATATGATGGCGTTTCCCAGTGTCAGTGGGTGATATTTAGCTTGTGTCAGTTTTGCACTGGCCAAATGTTCAAAGTTGAAGTGATGAAGCACCTGTCAGCTGAAACAAAGGTGAGCACATTAAGCCATATACTGTATTAGATCATATTGCTATTTCAGTGCACGCTAGAGATGAGAAGAAACATGGGAAATATGTTTGCTTGTGTTTTATGATATGGCTGCTGTGGTGTTACTTAAACCAGACACATTAGAAACAGCCTTCAACCATGCTATGAATGTTGCTGCTTGTCCACCAGAGGGCAGCCTGCCACTTCCCTGTTGGCAACAAGTAGCCCATTTTAAACTCCATTATCATATTATCTTCATAAGGACTCATAAATAACTCAACTTTAAGGATATATCTTTATGTTTTATGTGTTTAAAAAAATCTGGCTGATAAGTCACATTTTTAAATCACCAAATATCGGTATTGATCTTAACAATCGTCTATCAGTCCGAGCGCCGTGTTGGGTTAATGGTTTGTAACACTGACAGCACTCTGACTGTGAGGTAGAACTCCAAATGACAACATTACACTTTTATTTTCATAGAAATCAAACATTTGTCATAATGAGGTTAATTTAAATACAAAGCAACAGTGAATGCAGCGCGGTGGCATGGAGGTTAGCGCTGTTGCCTTACAGCAGGGGTGGGAGCTCCAGGCCTCGAGGGCCGGTGTCCTCGATCTAACACAGGCCTGGTAATGAACCAGTCATGTGATTCAGGTGTGCTGGTATCTAACACCTGCAGGACTCTGGGGTTCCCCACCCCTGCTTCACAGCAACAAGGTCCTGGGTTTGAATCCACTGTGTGGGCGGGGCCTTTCTGTGTGGGTTCTCTTCAGGTACTCCGGCTTCCTCCCACAGTCCACAGACATGCAGTTAGTGGGGTTAACTGGTGACTTTCCCATAGGTGTGAATGGTCGTCTGTGTCTCTGTGTTAGCCCTGCGACAGACTGGTGATCTGTCCAGGGTGTACCCCGCCTCTCGCCTCTGTGGCAGCTGGGATAGGCTTCCCCTGTGACCCTGATAAAGATAGTGAAGGACCATGGATTGATGGGATGAATTCCACAGGTTGATATGGGCTTAAGAGATAACAGTTCAGAGCTTTTGTGCAGCAGTTTTGCTCATAAGCCATTTTTGTGGATTAAGGATGAATTATGTGTGCTAGCTCACCATGCTGTGTCTCCGCTGCAGCCCGGAGAGCTGATCATATACTACGAGCTGGAAGAAGGGGAGAAGAGCAGCTCCAGAGGCATCGTAGAGGTCTGCCCTGATTCCCACAGGTGAGGTTGGTCTCAGAAACATTCCTTAGAAATACTGGTCCATGTTGACATGAGAGTTGTTGGCTGCACAGCCATGAAGCAGATCTGTTTGTTTGATCACATTGAACTCAGTGTCCTGCTCAAAAAGATGATTTGAGCTTTGTTGTGTTATCCTGCTGGAAGCAGCCGTCAGAGGATAAATACACAGTAGTCATAAAGGGATGGACACGGTCGGGAACAGAACTATACATGATGCTTAGCTGCTGCTGAAAATATCCCCCACAGCCTGACAGCAGCTGCCTCAACTGACTGGACAGCACAGGATGGATCCAAGCTTTCATTAACTTACACCAAACCGTGAGCCTACCATCCAAATGTTGTGACACTCATCAACAACAGGAAAGGTGAAATATATCCTCAGTGTCTTGTTCTTAGCTGACAGGAGTGGCAGCCAGTGTGGTAGACCCTGGGTTTCGAACATGCGGCCTGGGTGTTTATTTGGTAGTTCATTGAAAGACTTCAGCTAGTTTAAAATCTGCGTTCACGTTTGCAGTTTTGTCTTCTTGTACAATATTTTAAAAAACAAACAAAACATTTTTGGAAATATTTGTGGCTGTTGTCTTGTTTGTTTGTTTTTGTACTGCTTGAACACTGAAGTGGTCCTCACATGAGAGGAGAGTGGCAGCAGTGACCCACAGCTCATGTAAGCGTGAGACCTGCTGTAACCATCTGCTCTAAGGTTTGACCTGTCGTCCTTTCACAGAGGCTCTTCTGTGGTTCAGTCACTGCGGCTTTCCCATCAGCTCAAAGGAAAATATTCAGACTGCTCTGACCTCTGACATCAACAATGCATTTTCACCAAGAGCCCAGCTGCTCACTGCATGTTTTGTCTTTTGCGCTTCGTTCTCTGTAAACTCTGAGCACTGAACAGGACAATCCCATCAGACCAGCCTCCCTGGCACCAACAGCCGTGTCAAAGTCACTTAGGTCACCTTTCATCTCCATCCTGATGCTCAGTTTGAACTTCAGCAGGTCGTCTGGCCTAAATACAGACTTACGATTGGCTGTGAAATATTTGTGTTAACTAGCAGTTGAGAGTGAATGCTTCATCTGCTGCACTTTTCTGAATCAGGGTAACTCGCTTCTTGGAAAAGCCACAGGAAGGGCGGACGGCGTCCCGGCTGGCCAGCGTGGTGTTTTACTGCATCCAGAGGGACACGCTGTCCTACATGTCGGACTTCCTGAACCAACAGCCTCAGACCACGGGCAGGACTTTCGGACAGTTCTGGGTTCGTAAAGCTAACGTGAAACGTGCTTCGTTTCATGCAGGCAGCAACACGCAGGAACTGCCTTTTATTCTTGTTGCATCGTTGTATGTAAACCCATCAATCTGTCCACCATCATAACAAACTAATAAAGTTCAGACTGACTTTGATGGCTGTTTCTCCTCAGGAGTGGCTCATCAGTGAGAAGCAGCGCCACGTGTTTGGTATGAAGCTTCCTACTGGCTTCCAGCTGATCGGACAAGTGGTTTGTATTCTTGCCTCAGCTCGACACTTCCCTCCACATCGATGCAAACAAGCCGGACACGAGTGCTCGAGTCATTTTATACTGGAGTTTGTCAGCAAATGAGGCCACAGAGACCTCTGGCGTCTGCATTACGGCTGTTTGCAGTGAACAATAAAGATGAGTAATGACGTTTAACCTGCAATGTTGTGGCCACAGGAACAAACAGTCTCAGAGTCGGTTATCCTGCAGGTCAAATGAATAAAGTTCAAATCTGAGCTGTTTTGGCATCAGTTTGGCAGTTTCTCAAACATGTAGATTTGATAAGTTGTCAGAGAACATTACACCCAATCAGACATAATGAACGTCAACTGCACAGTCAGCCGTGTTGGATCTTTGTCAGATAGCACTGAGTGTAGACCGAGGAGCGGGTGAGGTAGGTGAAGCTGAAGCCATCAGACGCAGGTGATAGTAAGGGCCTGATGTGGAAGAACATGTTCAAACCAAGAGGCACAAGTTGCTGAAGCTTTATTGTAACTTTTACATTAATGTAACATAAATCTGTAAGTACATTTCTGCGTACAGTTACTTTACATTCTTTTTCTGGTTAAATTCAGTCTAACACCATATTCTCTCACAACATCTCAGGGACTGTCAGACTACACCAAGTGGCTCACCCACTACTCCACCAAGCAGCAAGGCAGCCCTGCTAAACCTATTACATGCCGGTCATATGCCAGGTAAGAAAACGCAGACACACAACTGGCACACGTTGGTATAAAATACTTCCCAAATCTCTGATGGCTCCCAGGGTGGGACTAATGGGGAATCCCTCAGATGGCTTCAATGGAAAAACAATCGCCATGACCATCGCTAACTTCTGGGCTGAGGCTACTCTGCTGGACAGCCAGACTTTGGTAATACAAATGAACACATATTCTTATGAACTAAAATGTCTCCGCTCTGTCCTAAAGTGATGTGACCTTTGCAGGTTTTAGTGCCTCATCCACTCAACGACCCCACAGAGTTTGGCAGCCTGCAAGATCTGTTCTGTATCAGCAGGAAGGAAGGGTGTGTATGCAGCCAGCTGACTGAGCTAAAGGAGGGATGGAGGTGTCATAGTGAGGAAATCTTTGTCTTTATTACTGATTGCAGGTACTTGGGGGGTCTTCGACTGCTACAGGCGACATGTAAGAAGTTTTACCAGTTCTGCTCCAAACAAGGGTGAGGGTCCCTGCTGCTATCAGTCTGTGTAGATGATCTCTGATGTACTCTGATTCATAAGAGCTACAACACTTCATAACAAAGCCTCGTCTTTTATTGAAAGCAGGTGAAGAATTACCTGCTTTGAAATAAGAGCTTGTAGAGAAAATGTGATAATACAGAAGGTAGGTAATTAATAACAAGGTGCTAATGTCAAGACCTCACATGCTTACACAGTGGAGACTAGTGGACAGTTGCAACACTTACAAGGTACATCTGAAGGCAATACTAAGATCTGATGCTCAGGGTGGACCTTACTTTTCTTCAAAACGATGTTAGATGTATTTATATCTCTGTGTGACTGAAAAGCCAGTTTTGCTTGTGTAACCTGTAGAAAAGTTGATAATGAAAACTCGCAGCTGTTGAGGTGAACTGCATTTACACCGAGGTGTCAACAACGAAACCTGTGACGTGGACGAGATTTACCAGAAAAGTCTCCACAGCTGAGTGTCAGCATGTGGACAGCAAAGTTGACTTGGACAAAGCAACCAGTGTCAGTCGAAGCTATGTCACAGCGTGCTAGCCAACCACCGTCTGGATGTAGAAAGATCAGTTATACTTCTTTGCTGTGTGGATTTATTGGATTGACCATGTTAGCCATCTATTGTCTCTCAGACATGACTGAGCTTGTGTAACAGGCTGTAGATTATACGGTTAGCCCAGGGGTCGGAAACCTGTGGCTCAGGTGGTTTGGGAAAATATGTATAAGTATTTAGCTGAAGTGTATTTTATTTGTGTTGGTTCTTTTTTAACTTGTAGTTCTAAATTGGAAGATTATCATGATTTTGAAATACAAACCGGATTCCAAAAAAGTTGGGACACCAAACAAATTGTGAATAAAAACTGAATGCAATGATGTGGAGATGGCAAATGTCAACATTTTATTCAGAATAAAACATAAATCACGGAACAAAAGTTGAAACTGGGAAAATTTATCATCTGAAGGGAAAAATGTGGTGATTCAAAATGTCATGGTGTCAACAAATCCCAAAAAAGTTGGGACAAGGCCATTTTCACCACTGTGTGGCATCTCCCCTTCTTACAACACTCAACAGACGTCTGGGGACCGAGGAGACCAGTTTCTCAAGTTTAGCAATAGGAATGCTCTCCCATTCGTGTCTAATACAGGCCTCTAACTGTTCAGTCCTCTTGGGCCTTCTTTGTCGCACCTTCCTCTTTATGATGCGCCAAATGTTCTCTATAGGTGAAAGATCTGGACTGCAGACTGGCCATTTCAGTACCCGGATCCTTCTCCTACGCAGCCATGATGTTGTGATTGATGCAGAATGTGGTCTGGCATTATCTTGTTGAAAAATGCAGGGTCTTCCCTGAAAGAGATGACGTCTGGATGGGAGCATATGTTGTTCTAGAACCTGAATATATTTTTCTGCATTGATGGTGCCTTTCCAGACATGCAAGCTGCCCATGCCACAAGCACTCATGCAACCCCCATACCATCAGAGACGCAGGCTTCTGAACTGAGCGTTGATAACAACTTGGGTTGTCCTTGTCCTCTTTGGTCCGGATGACATGGCGTCCCACATTTCCAAAAAGAACTTCGAATCGTGACTCGTCTGACCACAGAACAGTCTTCCATTTTGCCACACTCCATTTTACATGATCCCTGGCCCAGTGAAAACGCCTGAGCTTGTGGATCTTGCTTAGAAATGGCTTCTTCTTTGCACTGTAGAGTTTCAGCTGGCAACGGCGGATGGCACGGTGGATTGTGTTCGCTGACAATGGTTTCTGGAAGTATTCCTGAGCCCATTCTGTGATTTCCTTTACAGTAGCATTCCTGTTTGTGGTGCAGTGTCGTTTAAGGGCCCGGAGATCACGGCGTCCAGTATGGGTTTACGCCCTTGACCCTTACGCACAGAGATTGTTCCAGATTCTCTGAATCTTCGGATGATGTTGTGCACAGTTGATGATGATAACTGCAAAGTCTTTGCAATTTTTCGCTGGGTAACACCTTTCTGATATTGCTCCACTATCTTTCTGCGCAACATTGTGGGAATTGGTGGTCCTCTACCCATCTTGGCTTCTGAGAGACACTGCCACTCTGAGAAGCTCTTTTTATACCCAATCATGTTGCCAATTAACCTAATTAGTGTTAATGGGTCTTCCAGCTCTTCGTTATGCTCAAATTTACTTTTTCCAGCCTCTTATTGCTACTTGTCCCAACTTTTTTGGGATTTGCTGACACCGTGAAATTTTGAATCAACATGTTTTTCCTTTAAACTGATACATTTTCTCAGATTAAACTTTTGATCTGTCACCTACGTTCTATTCTGAATGGAATATTGACATTTGCCATCTCCACATCATTGCATTCAGTTTTTATTCACAATTTGTTTGGTGTCCCAACTTTTTTGGAATCCGGTTTGTATAAAAATAAAATGATGTTTTATTATTTTTCGTCGCTCAAAATAAGAGTCACACTCGCGGAAGCAGGTATACCCGCCGAAATGTCGCGCATTTATCGAGACTTTCAACCCCGGGTAGGCCATGTATGGAGAAATGTAAGAAAAGAAAAATGTCTGAAGAAAATAGAACATTTAATGATGCCTGGGCCGATTGATTTGTATTTACTTCTGACAAGAGTGGCCTACCAGTATGCCTGATTTGTGGATTGTCGATCTTCGGATCCACATACATATGTGAGCAGCTAATCTCCACCATGAACTATGATAAAAACAAAAACCGCTCACGCCTCACAGACGACAGCTTACAGTCCTGCGTAAAGATGAAGTGACTTCGTACAGCCCCGGTCTGCAGACGCTGTGTGCAGAGGTTCAGGAGCAGGAGTCGCATTGTAAACATATCACGGCTCTGTTTGCATGAACATGCTTGACAGCTTCTCTTTATTGACCACTTTTCACACACTGTTGCTGTACACATGCAGCTGGCTTTAGCTTTCCAGCACACAGCCCGACACATAACACAACAGCAAAGAGAGCACAGCCTTTAAGGCAGCGAGGTGTGATTGCCTATGACGCTCAGGTGCGACCACCTCTCCTGCAGCGGCACTGCAGGCCACGCCCCGCCATACACATTAACCAGGTAGAATAAATATTTATGCAGATATTTTGCGAATATGTATTATTCATTTTTTTAGGAGCATAGTGCTTTTTTCCAATTTTTTTTTTTTTTTTTAATTTAGGTCAAGGCTCTGCTACACGCTCCGAAAGCCCAGAGGCGATATAAGGACGACGGCTCAGTTTTTGTTTGCTACATAGATAATTTAAGTTCCATGTTATATTTTTTTAAGAGTTCAAAATGTGTTCATTACATAAATAAAATTTCCTTTTCTTTGTAGCACTTCATGAATTTCATAAGCAACACACTATAGTTGTTTATACAAAGCATGACGGTAAAAAACAATGTATGCAGTGTTATCTTCATTTTAGATGTCAAAAAGTATTTGCGTCTCCCAGTGTTTTCTTTTCCGTGGAAACCGGGTCCAAATGGCTCTTTGGGTCTTAAAGGTTGCTGATCCCTGGGTTAGCCTGTTAGCTGTAACTGAGCAAATGTGTCAAATCATTCGTCTTAATATTTGAATGCAGGTGTTTTCAGTCTGTCTTCACAAACGTTTGTGACCGAGCGCAACCTTGTGCTGAGTTCACTGAATGTGAGTGTGCTGCTATAACACAGGCCGTCAGAGATATCGACGATGAACTGCAAGTTGTAATGCTGCAAAGTGGAAGCTTTTTGGGTTTCTACCTGTTAAAAGGAGTTTTGTCCTTCCTACTGTCACCACGTGTTTGCTAATAGGGGTCATTAATATTGTTGTGATTCCTTGAATTGAAACTCTGTGCGCTCCTGTGGGTGTAAGTGGCCCTTTTGTCTGTATGGGCGATATTTGGATGAATTGGCCAAACTTACCCACTCACATCCAGTCGAGACGGCACCTGTGCTGGCAGACATGCTGGTGTTAGCTAACAGTCCATTCATGAACTGATGGAGTTTGATCGTCAAAGTGAAGCTCCTCCTGGAGTCCAAGAATAAACATATGGAAATAAAAGTCCCATTTTATTAAAGTACAAATACTCACTTACTTTCAGTAATACAGACACAACTGTAAGTGACTGCATGAGTTCACTGTTGAATTTTCTGAGAGTGCTATGGTTGTAGTCAGGGCCGTGCGGAGACGTTCAAAGGGGTGGGTGCTCAAGCCCCGCCCCCCACACGTGAACCCTGAACCACCAGAACCCTGTGAGCTGTTTACAGGTTTGGATCACACAGACTGGTTTTCAAAGCTAATGCTCGCTCAGTGCTCTGCATTCCTCTCTGCAGGATTGCTTTGACGAAGCAGAACTTCACCCTGAAGTACGACACCAACATTCCCCGACAAGTGGTGAGGATGGCTTCAGATACTTACCGAGTGTAACACGTTAACAGTTGTGGCCTGTTTGCATCTAATTCAGTCTAATGATGATGTCATATATCTGTGTTTGTGTGAAGGGCCTTGCTGGAAGCAGGTGAGTATTTTTGCTTGATTTTGAAACGGCGTACCGTAACTCAGAGGTCATTTTGTGCACTTTGTAATATTTGACTTGTTTACGATTCTCACAGTGCCATCGTCTCAGCTACTCTGAAGTGTCTCATGAAGTTCTACAACATCACAGATAATGTAAGGACGTGTGGCCAGTCTACCCACACACATATGTCAAATACATGGAATTCAATGGAAAGGTGGAGTGTGGACAAAGAAAGGTGTATTTGAGTTTTAGAGTGCAGATCTGGGTCTTCTTTTCAAACAAATCAATTTTATTTATATAGCATTTTTTTAAAACAACAACTATTGACCAAAGTACTAAACAACAGAATAATCAGAATTTAAAAGGAAAGTAAAATCAAGAATAAGAAAACGATAAGAATAAAATGATGACAGACTCATACAGACTTAAAAGCTAAAGAGTAAAAATGGGTCTTTAGACGAGTTTTAAAAGTATCCAGTGTTGGAGAGCTCCTGATATGTAAAGGCAGTTTATTCCACAGTTTTGGAGAAGTCGCAGCAAAAGCCCCATCTTCTCTGTGTTTTAATCTACACCTAGGGACAGCTAGAAGCATTTGGTCCGCAGACCTCAAAGATCTCGCCCGAGTATACCAATTTAAAAGATCAGAAAGACATATAGGAGCTAGTCCATGCAGTGTTTTAAAAACAAGTGTCAAGATCTTAAAATCAATTCGAAAACTAACAGGCAGCCAGTGTAGCGAGGCGAGTGTAGGGGACATGTGCTCTCGCTTCCACGTGCCAGTAAGAAGCCTTGCCGCAGCATTTTGAACCAGCTGTAGTCGGCCAATAGTTGACGAAGTAACACCAGAGTAGAGACTGTTGCAGAAGTCGAGGCGAGATGAAATAAAGGCATGGATCGCTTTCTCAAAGTCTCTGAGACAGAGAAATAGTTTCACCTTTGCAAGTAAGCTGAGGTGAAGAAGCTGGTCTTGATCACATTATTTATCGGTTTATTGATTGTTAAATTACTATCAAAAATCACACCTAAATTCCTCACAAACGTTTTTTTTATAATTTTCTAAGGTGCCAAGGTCATAATGGTCACTAGGGCCAAAGACAATGATCTCGGTTTTCTGTTCATTTAGATTGAAAAAATTTGAAGCCGTCCACGCCTTAACACAGGGGTGTCAAAAGCCAAGCCTCGAGGGCCGGTGTCCTGCAGGTGTTAGATCTCACCCTGGGTCAACACACCTGAATCACATGATTAGTTCATTACCAGGCTTGTGGAGAACCTCAAGACATGTTGAGAAGGTCATTTAGCCATTTAAATCAGCTGTGTTGGATCAAGGACACATCTAAAACCTGCAGGACACCGGCCGTCGAGCACTGGAGTTGGACACCTGTGCCTTAACATCTTCCAGACAATCGAACAGTGTCTTCAGAGGGTTCACAGATTTGCGTTTCAGTGGGAGGTAGATCTGTGAATCATCTGCATAACAGTGAAATGAGATACCATATTTTTTTTAAAATAGAGCCCATAGGAAGAGAACCGGGCCAAGAATAGATCCCTGAAGGACCCCACAAAAGAGCAAGGTCCTTGGGGATGAAGTGTCTCTGAATCTAACAGAGAATGATCGATTAGATAGGTAAGATTTAAACCATTGCAATGCAGTCCCTTTAATATCAGCATATTGTTCCAGTTGAGAGATAAGAATCCTATGATCCACCGTATCAAAAGCAGCACTGAGATCTAGTAATATTAAAATGGCGGAATCTCCCAAGTCTGTAAAAGTTAAAAGGTCGTTAGAAACGTTTAACAAAGCAGTTTCAGTGCTACGATGCGTTTTAAAACCAGACTGGAAGACTTCACCGATGCCGTGATTATCTGAAAAGGTCTGGAGCTGGAGGAGGACGACTTTCTCCTGAACTTTTGACAGAAAAGGCAATTTGGTCTATAATTTGATAGAACTGTAATAAAACCATACTGCACTGAATGTTTCCCAGAGTGTCCCTCTGAGTCATGTTTGTTTGGGTTTTTTTTTATTCATGCCACAGGATCTTCCTAAACCAATCAGAGCCAACTTCATCCTCAATGTGGAGACGGATGAGCTGTTCATTACTGCTGGGCTGCAGGACCGAGTTGTACAGGTCAGTCTGATGACCCACGGTGTGTGGACCTGCCTGTGAGTGTTAACTGTGAAGTTACAGACGTTACTGTTGTGTCTTGCAGGTGTACGAAGGCTTAGTGTACATGGATTTCAGCAAGGAGTTCATGGAAGAGCACGGCTTCGGTACTGACCTCCCTGTCAGCGTGCCATAAACTTTATATCCTGTAAAATACAAGTTGTTGCTAAATCATGTGTGTGTAGTATTTCCACATGTACGTTGCATCTGGAGAACTTTATAATCTCAGACTGACTGTGTGATGTTAGATCAGGACTTTTGCAGAACTCACAGCTTTTCTCATTGTTTGGATTTGTTGTCATTTTGATGCTCAAACTGTCTTCATGTGTGTCTGTGTGTTTTCCATTATCAGGAAGCTACACTCCTATGGACATGAGTGAACTTCCACCGTTCTGGCTGGCCTACCTGAGTGACCCCAGTGATTCTGGCCGTATCCATAGCAACATCCGACAGCGCTGGCTCAGTGGTATGTTTCCAAATCAGACGTTACAGGTGCTCAGCAGATGAATCCTACTGATGGTGATGATCTCACTGTTTCCTGCTGTACTGGTGCTCTGTCGTCATCTGCTGTACTTCACCAGTATCAATACTGTTTCACCATCAGCTCAGAATGAATGAGTCCAGTTAAGGTGACCAAAACTAGTGACATTCCCACCACACTCTTATTTTGGAGTAATCCCACTATTTAAACCCATTTCTATAATCAGTGTCATGTGCCGTTCACTGAAGGGAAAGTCCATGTTTTCTACAAATAAACGAACCAAAACCCTCCGAGCTCAGCTCCAGGTAATCTCAGCTTCAGACCGCTCTGAACACTGTTTGACTTTTTTTGTTCTAATTGTCTCAGTGTGATGTCATAGAGAGGTGATATCGCTAATATGTTCATCTCAGACACTAGAAGCTGTGCACACCTGCTGCTTAATCTTTGTGCCAATCAAAGTTGGATTAAGGGGAGCCAAAGCAGCTCGTTTCAGGTGAGGGCCGACCAATCACACAGATCCACTGTACAGAAACTGGCTGTAGTTGAATTGCAGGCACAGCGGGGGATTCTCACAGGATCATCCTCAACGAGTAGAAGTGAACCGAGGGAAACAGTGAAGCTAATTAACAAGACTAGTCATGATTTTTATCAGACAGCATGAGTAACGTGTACAAACTGAAATGAAACAGCAGCTGTATCCTTAAAAACCGTGCACCCTGTGTTTAAGGCCTTGATTTCCAAACCATGGCTCGATGTAAGCTGCTCATATAAATGCTGCTGCTGCTCACGTCACTGAAAGATCTTTTAAAAGACATTGAATTATGTCCGTGGTCTGAATGAACAACATGTTAAAAACAACCAGAATAAAACATTTCAGCAGCATGAGAGCTCATCAGTCAGACAGAGCCACCCATGAAGTCGCTGTCCCAGTGTAAGGAAGAGGACTCCCTTACTACATTTATTTATATTGTATTATCTGTATAGCACTTTAGAGCACAGCTTTCACTTTATTAAAAGCACCTTATCAAGCACTTTATTTAGCATCGCACTTTAAGCATGGATTTGCACAGTAAAACATTTGCACACAAGAAGTTTTAATTATTTATTGAATATTTATTGGGAATTTAAAAAAAAACAAAAAAACAGTTGGTAGCCTTGTTTCAGATCCTGCACAGCTGCTCCTCATCAAGGAATGTGGTGGTTGTCTGTGAGGAAAGAAGAATGGTGATTGAGATTGTGATTAAGGTTTACCAGTAAGGAAAACTAATGCAAATGTGTGTGTGGGGGGAATCTAGGAATAAAAGTGGTGCAAATAAGTGTTTGTAAGATATGATTACTCACCTTTCTTGCCTGTGTTCTCTTCAAGGTGTTTGGGCAAATGTGTCCCCGGGGCTCCAGACACCAGTTAAAGGTTCCAGGAGAGACCATGGGTTAAGAGAGTGTGGTGAATCGTTTTGTGCTTGGGTTTTTGGGTTTTTATAATATTGGGTTTGGTGTAAAATTAAAGGGTGAAATATTTATTAATATAAAAATGTAAAATGTATTTATAATAATAATAACTAGAAAGCGAAAATTTCAGAAGAAATTTTATGTGTGCCTATGCCGCTGCTAATCACTGTAGTTGCCATTCATACGGCTACAGAGAGCAAAACTCAGAAGAGCAGCCATTCTCCACCATGAACTATGGTAAAAACAAACACCGCTCACGCTTCACAGATGACAGCTTACAGTTTTGTGTAAAGATGAAGTTACTTCGTACAGCGCCGATTTGCAGACGCTGTGCACACAGGTTCATGAGCAGAAGTCCCATTGTACCACGGCAGACCCGACAATGTTTGCATGAACACGCTTTGAAGCATTACATTATGGACCACTTTTCACACATGCATTCACTTTTTGTTTTTTGTTATTTTTACACAGTGTTCTGAATTATGAACAATGGTCTACAGCCAATCTTGTGTATTATTATACAAACTTTGGTTGTGAGATTCAGATAACTATTTAATAAAAGCTAAATATTTTATATGAGAGTAAGAAAGAAAAGTATATCTTTGTGTCCACCTTTCTCTGTTAATGCCCTAGCTGCCACCCCCCCCCAAAAAGCTTTGCTAGATCCGCCCCTGCACAGTTACCAGCTGTCAGCTACACAAAAAAGGAGCTTGGTCTTTGTCTCTCAGAAACAACTCATAACTTCCCTTCAACTCATTCATGTCACCTAAAGTGTAAACCTGTTTCTCCATCACCAGTTCAGCTCTGATGATTCAGTAAGGACATCTCCTGATTTCATCTTCATGCTCCAGCAAACATCAGCTGATACTAGAAATTAAAATCAAAAGAATTCTAACAACAGCTGATCAAGCTTAAACGTGCTGCTGTTGTTTAGCGCGATAAATAAGAGCGAACAGCCGATCATTGATCAGTTTCATGATTGACGTTTCAACACGCGAGAGAATGACAGGGGAGGCTTCGTAACGACAGAATAAATCATAATGTTTTCTCTGAATGTGGGACGATTCCGTTTGTACGGCACGGCAACTCTATGAACTAACCCTAATGAATAAAATAAAGTCCAACGTCAGTAACTTAGTGCGCACACAGCTGTATATAAACTCCCGTGGCAGTACGATTGTAAAAGGTCAACGAAAATAAATTACACCTAAACTCGGTTTATATCTGACCCAAATAGAGTGCAGTTCATAACTTCTTACCTGAAATTCAGTTCACCTCACGCTCCTGCCTTCGGTTTCCAGCATCATCGGCCCATATAAACGAAAAATAAGTCCAGCTAAAACACATACTGTCGGCGAGCGACCGGGTGCTGACACGAGTTTCACCCGCCTCAATATAAGCCAAGCCTGGGTGCTTTTTCACGAAGGGTCGCTAGCGGTGCTAGCTAACTATGCTAGCGGCGCTAGCTAGCTAGCTAGCCGGCTATCAGCAACATATAAGAGAACTGCTGCTAAATAAACTACACCTAAACTCGGTTTATATCTGACCCAAATAGAGTGCAGGTCATAACTTCTTACCTGAAATTCAGTTCACCTCACGCTCCTGCCTTCGCTTTCCCTGATCCACGATTGACCTCCGCGTTAGGAAACACCGGTCGATCGGCGGTCGCGGCATGTCCTTTCTGTCATACACCGGTGGATAGCTGCCCACTGTTGTAGCTCCGCATTATAGCACCACCAAACAACTCAGTTATTTTTTCCACATCCAGCTGTAACTCCGATTCTGTGCGAGCATTTGCGAGAGACCGGGGAGGTGAAAGGAGAGAGAGAGTCCCCTCGCTGTCCATTTGCAGCCAAGTGCGGCAGCTAGCTAGGTAGCCGGCTAGCTGTCAGGCAGGACCGAGGTCGTCAGAGCACTGTCGCTAATAATGGGATGTCTTGATAAAACAAGCAGATATTTGAAGTTTACACACCTACATTCTCGCCTGAAAATATCTTAAAAGTTTATTTTGTGACCTAGAAACACTAATAAAAGACATATAAAACGAAGTGGTGGCCGCCATTGTTTAACTCGGCAGAGGTGTGCTATGAATTGTGGGATATGGAGTTTTCCACCAAGCATAGAAGCCATTGTGTTTACCGTGACTATTCAATGGTTCGCGCAACCTTAAAATCTCCAATGGTTCCTGAAAGCAGCGAGGCTGTGCGCGCCATTGATATTGTCATCATTACAGTATCCAAATAAGGGTAGACAGGCTGTACCACTCCCGGCATACCACTAGAGAGAACCAACACACCACAAATGAAGTTTGAAATTTGTTTCAATGGGACCAAAAGATGGCGCCAACACACCACAAATGAAGTCTGTTTATTTGGCGCCAAAAGATGAATTGGCCTAAATTTGCACTAAAATATTAATATTTAAAAAACTATAATATTCATAAACACCAAAAGTCATAGCACACCATTCCAGATCCAGCCGCACAAAATGAGGTAACATATATGAAGCTTGTCTAAAAACTGCGGGTCGAGATACACTGCAAAATTTCAGGCGGAAAAAGGAAAATAATAATAATAACTAGAAAGCGAAAATTTCAGAAGAAATTTTATGTGTGCCTATGCCGCTGCTAATCACTGTAGTTTGCCATTCATACAGCTACAGAGAGCAAAACTCAGAAGAGCAGCCATTCTCCACCATGAACTATGGTAAAAACAAACACCGCTCACGCTTCACAGATGACAGCTTACAGTTTTGTGTAAAGATGAAGTTACTTCGTACAGCGCCGATTTGCAGACGCTGTGCACACAGGTTCATGAGCAGAAGTCCCATTGTACCACGGCAGACCCGACAATTTTTGCATGAACACGCTTTGAAGCATTACATTATGGACCACTTTTCACACATGGTTGGTTTACCCACACAGCCGGCTGTGCATTCACTTTTTGTTTTTTGTTATTTTTACACAGTGTTCTGAATGATTAACAATGGTCTACAGCCAATCTTGTGTATTATTATACAAACTGTGGTTGTAAGATGCAGATAACTATTTAATAAAAAGCTAAATATTTTATATGAGAGCAAGAAAGAAAAGTATATCTTTGTTCTTTCTGTCCCCCTTTCCCTGTTAATGCCCTACCTGGCCCCCTGGCAAAAGCTTTGCTAGATCCGCCCCTGCACAGTTACCAGCTGTCAGCTACACAAAAACAGGAGCTTGGTGTATATTTGTCTGTCAGAAACAGTTCATAACTTCCCTTCAACTCATTCATGTCACCTAAAGGGTAAACCTGTTTCTCCATCACCAGTTCAGCTCTGATGATTCAGTAAGGACATCTCCTGGTTTGGACCAGCCGCTTCTACAGCTGTGCCCCAGCAAACATCAGCTGATACTAAGATAAGATAAGATAACCTTTATTAGTCCCACATGTGGGAAATTTGTTTTGTCACAGCAGGAAGTGGACAGTGCAAAAGTTATGAAGCAAAAATTAGAATAAAATAAAATAAGAATAAATACAGTACACAACTGTACAGAATAGAATAAAATAAAATACTATATACAGTAGAATAAAATAGAATAAAATATACAATAAGATAAAAATAGAATACAAATGCTATATACAACTGAGTAAAAAATACAACGATGCCAGGAAGATTATTGCACTTAGTGTTATTGCACATGTGTGTGTTTGATCAGTTAAAGTCTTTGTTGTGGAGTCTGACAGCAGTGGGGAGGAAAGACCTGCGAAATCTCTCCATCCCACACCGTGGGTGCCGCAGTCTCCCACTGAAGGAGCTGCTAGAAATTAAAATCAAATGAATTCTAACAACAGCTGATCAAGCTTAAACGTGCTGCTGTTCTTTAGCGCGATAAACAAGAGCGAAAAGCCGATCGTTGATCAGTTTCATGAGTGAAGTTGCAACTGGCGAGAGAATGACAGGGGAGGCTTCGTAACGACAGAATAAATCGTAATGTTTCTCTGAATGTGGGACGATTCCGTTTGTACGGCAACTCTGACGAACCAACCCTTATGAATATAATAAAGTTCAACATCAGTAACTTACCGCGCACACAGCTGTCGTGCTAGCTAGCATGCAGTACGATTGTAAAAGGTCAGCACAACGAAAATAAACTACACCTAAACTCTGTTTATATCTGACCCAAATAGAGTGCAGTTCATAACTTCTTACCTGAAATTCAGTTCACCCCTCAGCTCCTGCCTTCGCTTTCCCTGATCCACGATTGACCTCCAGGTTAGCAACCACCTTCGCTTTCCCTGATCCACGATTGACCTCCAGGTTAGCAACCACCGGTCGATCGGCGGTGGCCTGCCCCACCTCCTATGTGTGGTTCGCGGCATGTCCTTTCTGTCACACACCGGTGGATAGCTGCCCTCTGTTGTAGCTCCGGCTAGCTCCACCACCAAACAACTCAGTTATTTTTTCCACATCGACCACCATCATCGGCCCATATAAGCGAAAAATGAGTCCAGCTAAAACACAGACTTGGCGAGCGATCGGGTGTTGCAACAAATTTTAGCCGCGTCACTATAAGCCCAGCCTGGGTGCTTTGAGGGTCGCTAGCAGCGCTAGCTAGCTATGCTAGCGGCGCTATGCTAGCGGCGCTATGCTAGCCGGCTGGCTATCAGCAACACATAAGACAACTCTTGCTAATATGGGATGTCTTGATAAAACGAGCAGATATTTGAAGTTTACACACCTATATTCTCGCCTGAAAATGTCTTAAAAGTTTAGTTTGTGACCTAGAAACACGAATAAAAGACATAGAAAACGAAGTGGTGGCCGCCATTGTGGTGTCCGCCATTGTTTGACTCGGTAGAGGCCTCTGTAGAGGCGTGCTATGAATTGTGGGATATGGAGTTTTGGGCCAAGGATAGATCTTTTCGCCTGTACTACTCCGGGTATACCACTAGAGAGAGCCAAGACACCACAAATGAAGTCTGTTTCTATGGCGCCAAAAGTAGAATCTTTCTAAATTTGCACTAAAATATTAATATTTAAAAAACTATAAAAGTCATGAACACCAAAGTCGTACCATAGTAGTCCAGCTCCAGCCGCACAAAATGATCTAACATATGTAACCCTATTGTCAAAACTGTTTGGCAGAGGAGCGCGGGAAAATTTTCACTAAAATATTAATATTTCAAAAACTATAATAGTCATAAACACCAAAAGTCATAGCACACCATTCCAGATCCAGCCGCACAAAATGAGGTAACATATATGAAGCTTGTCTGAAAACTGCGGGGCGAGATTCGCTGCAAAATTTCAGGCGGAAACTGAAGAATAATAATAATAAATCCGACGAATAGTAATATGTGTGCCTCTTGTCATAGGCACACATAATAATAATAAATCCGACGAATAGTAATATGTGTGCCTCTTGTCATAGGCACACATAATAATAATAATAAGAATAATAAATCCGAGGAATAGTAATATGTGTGCCTCTTGGCATAGGCACACATAATAATAATAATAACTAGAAAGCGAAAATTTCAGAAGAAATTTTATGTGTGCCTATGCCGCTGCTATTCAGTGTAGTTTGCCATTCATACAGCTACAGAGAGCAAAACTCAGAAGAGCACCCATTCTCCACCATGAACTATGGTAAAAACAAACACCGCTCACGCTTCACAGATAACAGCTTACAGTTTTGTGTAAAGATGAAGTTACTTCGTACAGCGCCGATTTGCAGACGCTGTGCACACAGGTTCATGAGCAGAAGTCCCATTGTACCACGGCAGATCCGACAATGTTTGCATGAACACGCTTTGAAGCATTACGTTATGGACCACTTTTCACACATGGTTGCGGTACCCAAACAGCTGGCTGTAGCTTTTCAACTCACAGCCCGACACACACCCAAAAAACAGCCGAGAGAGCACAGACTACGCCCGAGAGGCGTGATTGCAGGTGCCGCTCAGGTGGGTCCACCTCCCCTGCAGCGGCACTGCAGACCACGCCCCGCCACACACATCAAACACGTAAAATAAATATTTATGCACTTTTGCATTCACTTTCTGTTTTTTGTTATTTTTACACAGTGTTCTGAATGATTAACAATGGTCTACAGCCAATCTTGTGTATTATTATACAAACTGTGGTTGTAAGATGCAGATAACTATTTAATAAAAAGCTAAATATTTTATATGAGAGCAAGAAAGAAAAGTATATCTTTGTGTTCCCCTTTCCCTGTTAATGCCCTACCTGGCCCCCTGGCAAAAGCTTTGCTAGATCCGCCCCTGCACAGTTACCAGCTGTCAGCTACACAAAAAAGGAGCTTGGTGTTTACAGGGAGTGCAGAATTATTAGGCAAATGAGTATTTTGTCCACATCATCCTCTTCATGCATGTTGTCTTACTCCAAGCTGTATAGGCTCGAAAGCCTACTACCAATTAAGCATATTAGGTGATGTGCATCTCTGTAATGAGAAGGGGTGTGGTCTAATGACATCAACACCCTATATCAGGTGTGCATAATTATTAGGCAACTTCCTTTCCTTTGGCAAAATGGGTCAAAAGAAGGACTTGACAGGCTCAGAAAAGTCAAAATAGTGAGATATCTTGCAGAGGGATGCAGCAGTCTTAAAATTGCAAAGCTTCTGAAGCGTGATCATCGAACAATCAAGCGTTTCATTCAAAATAGTCAACAGGGTCGCAAGAAGCGTGTGGAAAAACCAAGGCGCAAAATAACTGCCCATGAACTGAGAAAAGTCAAGCGTGCAGCTGCCAAGATGCCACTTGCCACCAGTTTGGCCATATTTCAGAGCTGCAACATCACTGGAGTGCCCAAAAGCACAAGGTGTGCAATACTCAGAGACATGGCCAAGGTAAGAAAGGCTGAAAGACGACCACCACTGAACAAGACACACAAGCTGAAACGTCAAGACTGGGCCAAGAAATATCTCAAGACTGATTTTTCTAAGGTTTTATGGACTGATGAAATGAGAGTGAGTCTTGATGGCCAGATGGATGGGCCCGTGGCTGGATTGGTAAAGGGCAGAGAGCTCCAGTCCCACTCAGACGCCAGCAAGGTGGAGGTGGAGTACTGGTTTGGGCTGGTATCATCAAAGGTGAGCTTGTGGGGCCTTTTCGGGTTGAGGATGGCGTCAAGCTCAACTCCAGTCCTACTGCAAGTTTCTGGAAGACACCTTCTTCAAGCAGTGGTACAGGAAGAAGTCTGCATCCTTCAAGAAAAACATGATTTTCATGCAGGACAATGCTCCATCACACGCGTCCAAGTACTCCACAGCGTGGCTGGCAAGAAAGGGTATAAAAGAAGAAAAACTAATGACATGGCCTCCTTGTTCACCTGATCTGAACCCATTGAGAACCTGTGGTCCATCATCAAATGTGAGATTTACAAGGAGGGAAAACAATACACCTCTCTGAACAGTGTCTGGGAGGCTGTGGTTGCTGCTGCATGCAATGTTGATGGTGAACAGATCAAAACACTGACAGAATCCATGGATGGCAGGCTTTTGAGTGTCCTTGCAAAGAAAGGTGGCTATATTGGTCGCTGATTTGCTTTGGTTTTGTTTTTGAATGTCAGAAATGTATATTTGTGAATGTGGAGATGTTATATTGGTTTCACTGGTAAAATAAATAATTGAAATGGGTATATATTTGTTTTTGTTAAGTTGCCTAATAATTATGCACAGTAATAGTCACCTGCACACACAGATATCCCCCTAAAATAGCTAAAACTAAAAACTACTTCCAAAAACTTTCAGCTTTGATATTAATGAGTTTTTTGGGTTCATTTAGAACATGGTTGTTGTTCAATAATAAATTATTCCTCAAAAATACAACTTGCCTAATAATTCTGCACTCCCTGTATTTGTCTGTCAAAATAGTTCATAACTTCCCTTCAACTTATTCATGTCACCTAAAGAGTAAACCTGTTTCTCCATCACCAGTTCAGCTCTGATGATTCAGTAAGGACATCTGCCGTTTTTACAGCTGTAGCTCCAGCAAACATCAGCTGATACCAGAAATTAAAAGCAAATGAATTCTAACAACAGCTGATCAAGCTTAAACGTGCTGCTGTTGTTTTGCGCGATAAACAAACAAGAGAGAAACGCCGATCATTGATCAGTTTCATGACTGAAGTTTCGACAGGGGAGGCTGTCATAAAGTTCAACATGCGCACACAGCTGTATAGAAACTCCGTCGTGCTAGCTAGAACGCAGTACGAGTTATTGTACGTGATTGAAAAAGTCAGCACAACGAAAATAAACTACACCTAAACTCGGTTTATATCTGACCGAAATAGAGTGCAGTTCAAAACTTCTTACCTGAAATTCAGTTCACCTCACGCTCCTGCCTTCGCTTTCCCTGATCCATGATTGACCACCGCGTTAGCAATCGCCTGCCCGGCCTCGTATGTCTCGTTGGCGGCATGTCCTTTCTGTCACACACCGGTGGATAGCTGCCCTCTGTTGTAGCTCCACCACCAAACAACTCAGTTATTTTTCCACATCGACCAGCATCATCGGCCCATATAAACGAAAAATAAGTCCAGCTAAGACACAGACCCTTGCCGAGCGATCGGGCGATTAAACACATTTTAGCCACCTCACTATCAGCCAAGCCTGGGTGGTTTTTCACGAAGGGTCGCTAGCCGCGCTAGCTAGCTAAGCTAGCGGCGCTAGCTAGCTAGCCAGCCGGCTATCAGCAACACGTAAGAGAACTGTTGCTAAATAAACTACACCTAAACTCGGTTTATATCTGACCCAAATAGAGTGCAGGTCATAACTTCTTACCTGAAATTCAGTTCACCTCACGCTCCTGCCTTCGCTTTCCCTGATCCACGATTGACCTCCGCGTTAGCAAACACCAGTCGCCTGCCTCGTATGTCTCATTCGCGGCATATCCTTTCTGTCATACACCGGTGGATAGCTGCCCACTGTTGTAGCTCCGCGTTATAGCACCACCAAACAACTCAGTTATTTTTTCCACATCCAGCTGTAACTCCGATTCTATGCGAGCATTTGCGAGAGACCGGGGAGGTGAAACTACAGAGAGAGTCCCCTCGCTATCCATTTGCAGCCAAGTGCGGCAGCTAGCTAGGTAGCCGGCTAGCTGTCAGGCAGGACCGACGTAGTCAGAGCACTGTCGCTAAATATGGGATGTCTTGATAAAACAAGCAGATATTTGAAGTTTACACACCTAGATTCTCGCCTGAAAATATCTTAAAAGCTTATTTTGTGACCTAGAAACACGAATAAAAGACATATAAAACGAAGTGGTGGCCGCCATTGTTCACTCTGTAGAGGCGTGCTATGAATTGTGGGATATGGAGTTTTCAACACAAGGATAAATCTTTTCGGCTGTACTACTCCGGTATACCACTAGAGAGAGCCAAGACACCACAAATGAAGTCTGTTTATTTGGCGCCAAAAGATGAATTGGCCTAAATTTGCACTAAAATCTAAATATTTCAAAAACTATAAAAGTTATAAACACCAAAAGTCACACCATACTAGCCCAGCTCCAGCCGCACAAAATGATCTAACATATGTAATCCTAATGTCAAAACTGTTTGGCAGAGGAGCGCGGGAAAATTTCACTAAAATATTAATATTTAAAAAACTATAAATTCATAAACACCAAAAGTCATAGCACACCATTCCAGATCCGGCCGCACAAAATGAGGTAACATATATGAAGCTTGTCTCAAAACTGCGAGGCGAGATTCGCTGCAAAATTTCAGGCGGAAACTGGAGAATAATAATAATAACTAGAAAGCGAAAATTTCTGAAGAAATTTTATGTGTGCCTATGCCGCTGCTAATCTGTAGTTTGCCATTCTACGGCTGCTTAGGGCAAAACTCAGAAGAGCAGCCATTCTCCACCATGAACTATGGTAAAACAAACACCGCTCACCTTCACAGATGACAGCTTACAGTTTTGTGTAAAGATGAAGTTCTTTGTACAGCCCGATTTGCAGACGCTGTGCACAAGGTTCATGAGCAGAAGTCCCATTGTACACGGCAGACCCGACAATGTTTGCATGAACACAACTTTGAAGCATTACATTATAGACCACTTTTCACACATGCATTCCACTTTTTTTTGTTTTTTTTGTTATTTTTAGACAGTGTTCTGAATTATGAACAATGGTCTACAGCCAATCCTGTGTATTATTATACAAACTTTGGTTGTGAGATTCAGATAACTATTTAATAAAAGCTAAATATTTTATATGAGAGTAAGAAAGAAAAGTATATCTTTATGTCCACCTTTCTCTGTTAATGCCCTACCTGGCCCCCTGGCAAAAGCTTTGCTAGATCCGCCCCTGCACAGTTACCAGCTGTCAGCTACACAAAAAAAGGAGCTTGGTGTATATTTGTCTGTCAGAAACAGTTCATAACTTCCCTTCAACTCATTCATGTCACCTAAGGTAAAAAGTCAGCACAACCTGTTTCTCCATCACCTGTTCAGCTCTGATGATTCAGTAAGGACATCTCCTGATTTCATCTTCATGCTCCAGCAAACAATCAGCTGATACTAGAATTAAAAGCAAATGAATTCTAACAACAGCTGATCAAGCTTAAACTGCTGCTGTTGTTTAGCGCGATAAACAAACAAGAGAGAAAAGCCGATCATTGACTGTTTCATGACTGAAGTTTCAACAGGCGAGAGAAGACAGGGGAGGCTGTCATAAAGTTCAACATCGGTAACATCGTAACTTAGCGCGCACACAGCTGTATACAAACTCCGTAGTGCTAGCTAGCACGCAGTACGAGTTATTGTAAGTGATTGAAAAAGTCAGCACAACGAAAATAAACTACACCTAAACTCGGTTTATATCTGACCCAAATAGAGTGCAGGCCATAACTTCTTACCTGAAATTCAGTTCACCTCACGCCCTGCCTTCGCTTTCCCTGATCCACGATTGACCTCCACGTTAGCAAACACCGGACGATCGGCGGTAGCCTCACCGCCTTGTATGTCTCGTTCGCGGCATGTCCTTTCTGTCAACCACCGGTGGATAGCTGCCCTCTGTTGTAGCTCCACCACAAACAACTCAGTTATTTTTCCACATCGACCAGCATCATCGGCCATATAAACGAAAAATAAGTCCAGCTAAGACACAGACCCTTGCCGAGCGATCGGGCGATAAACAAATTTTAGCCACCTCACTATCAGCCAAGCCTGGGTGGTTTTTTACGAAGGGTCGCTAGCCGCGTAGCTAGCTAAGCTAGCGGCGCTAGCTAGCTAGCCAGCCGGCTATCACAACAGTAAGAGAACTGTTGCTAAATAAACTACACCTAAACTCGGTTTATATCTGACCCAAATAGAGTGCAGGTCATAACTTCTTACCTGAAATCAGTTCACCTCACGCTCCTGCCTTCGCTTTCCCTGATCCACGATTGACCTCCGCGTTAGCAACACCGGAGATCGGCGGTAGCCTCACCGCCTTGTATGTCTCGTTCGCGGCATGTCCTTTCTGTCACACACCGGTGGATAGCTGCCCTCTGTTGTAGCTCCACACCAAACAACTCAGTTATTTTTTCCACATCGACCAGCATCATCGGCCCATATAAACGAAAAGTAAGTCCAGCTAAGACACAGACCCTGCCGAGCGATCAGGCGATTAAACAAATTTTAGCCACCTCACTATCAGCCAAGCCTGGGTGGTTTTTCACGAAGGGGCGCTAGCTAGCTAAGCTAGCGGCGCTAGCTAGCTAGCCGGCTATCAGCAACACTTAAGAGAATTGTCGCTAATATGGGATGTCTTGATAAAACGAGCAGATATTTGAAGTTTACACACCTACATTCTCACCTGAAAATATCTTAAAAGTGTATTTTGTGACCTAGAAACACGAATAAAAGACATATAAAACGAAGTGGTGTCCGCCATTGTTTAACTCGGAAGAGGGGTGCTATGAATTATGGGATATGGAGTTTTGTAACAAGCATACAGATTTTCAGCCGTACTACTCCCGGTATACCACTAGAGAGAGCCAACCCACCACAAATAAAGTCTGTTTCTATGGAAATTGGCCTAAATTGCACTAAAATCTAAATATTTCAAAAACTATAAAAGTTATAAACACCAAAGTGTATACCATACTAGTCCAGCTCCTGCCGCACAAATGATCTAACATATGTAACCCTATTTTCAAAACTGTTTGGCAGAGAAGCGCGGGAAAATTTTCACTAAAATATTAATATTTAAAAAACTATAATAGTTATAAACACCAAAGTCATAGCACACCATTCCTGATCCAGCCGCACAAAATGAGGTATATATATGAAGCTTGTCTCAAAACTGCGGGGCGAGTTTCGCTGCAAAATTTCAGGCGGAAACTGAAGAATAATAATAATAATAACTAGAAAGCGAAAATTTCAGAAGAAATTTTATGTGTGCCTATGCCGCTGCTAATCACTGTAGTTGCCATTCATACGGCTACAGAGAGCAAAACTCAGAAGAGCAGCCATTCTCCACCATGAACTATGGTAAAAACAACACCGCTCACGCTTCACAGATGACAGCTTACAGTTTGTGTAAAGATGAAGTTACTTCGTACAGCGCCGATTTGCAGACGCTGTGCACACAGGTTCATGAGCAGAAGTCCCATTGTACCACGGCAGACCCGACAATTTTGCATGAACACGCTTTGAAGTAGAGCTGGGCGATATGACCCAAAATTCATATCTCGATATTTTTAGCTGGATGGCAATATAAGATATATATCTCGATATCTTTTAAAGCCATAAAGTAAGAACAAAAAGAGAGTTCTTAGTCAAAGCTGTGTCCCAGATGTCACACAGGCACTTTTATTAACATACAGCATAGATGTACATGAAAAAAACTACTCAAAATAAATTATGAGCATTTATTAAAGAATGATGCTCTATAAATAAAAGAAAACTATGTTGTTTTGTGCATAACAAAGAGCTCACAATTGTGCAGTCAAAATGTAAACTAACAGACGCTGAGCATAATAACAAAGACAGATTTCACAGCTGCTCTGTTCCCAACTTCTACTGCGTGACTGACAGCCTGGAGTTTGAAATCCGCTCGTAACCATGTCTCTGAACAGGAGCCATTTATGGTTCTTATACACACAAAATACGGTAATATTACGTTGAAGCACAGTACGTATCACTCCGCGAGGCTCTCGGTAGCTGTAATGCTCCGACAATCCATCAAGCGGTGCAGCTCCGTAGCTTAGCAAAGTCGAACTAAAACATTTATTGACAGACTGCTGAGCGCTGTGTATCACATAAAATCGGTTCACGGTCATCAAGCACAACCAGAATTCATACAAAAGGCACGCAGTCAACTTTTGAGAGAATGAAAGGATTTCAGGCCGTGCATGGCGTTAGCGTGGTTAGCTGTTAGCGTGGTTAGCTCGTTAACACGTTGACGCCGTCCAGGCCCACGCACGGGGCGATGCGCAGTAACTCATTAACGGAGATTTGCCGTGTCCATCTTGTCGCTGCCTGCAGGTGAAGCGATGGAGGAGGAGGGGAGCTGTGTTCAGTGAAGGAGAGGCGAGGTCGAGTAACGTGCGTAAAGACAAAAGTGGACGAAAGAGAGGCAAACTTGCGGCTCCGCAACTATAATTATGTAACATAGACTATATCGATATAAAGGATATTGTCACATCTTATATCTCGTATAAAAATATATCGATATTTTTAAAAACTCGATATATCGCCCAGCTCTACTTTGAAGCATTACATTATGGACCACTTTTCACACATGGTTGGTTTACCCACACAGCCGGCTGTGCATTCACTTTTTGTTTTTTGTTATTTTACACAGTGTTCTGAATGATTAACAATGGTCTACAGCCAATCTTGTGTATTATTATACAAACTGTGGTTGTAAGATGCAGATAACTATTTAATAAAAGCTAAATATTTTATATGAGAGTAAGAAAGAAAAGTATATCTTTGTGTCCCCCTTTCCCTGTTAATGCCCTACCTGGCCCCTGGCAAAAGCTTTGCTAGATCCGCCCCTGCACAGTTACCAGCTGTCAGCTACACAAAACAGGAGCTTGGTGTATATTTGTCTGTCAGAAACAGTTCATAACTCCCTTCAACTCATTCATGTCACCTAAAGGGTAAACCTGTTTCTCCATCACCAGTTCAGCTCTGATGATTCAGTAAGGACATCTCCTGGTTTGGACCAGCCGCTCTACAGCTGTGCCCCAGCAAACATCAGCTGATACTAAGATAAGATAAGATAACCTTTATTAGTCCCACATGTGGGAAATTTGTTTTGTCACAGCAGGAAGTGGACAGTGCAAAAGTTATGAAGCAAAAATTAGAATAAAATAAAATAAGAATAAATACAGTACACAACTGTACAGAATAGAATAAAATAAAATACTATATACAGTAGAATAAATAGAATAAAATATACAAAGATAAAAATAGAATACAAATGCTATATACAACTGAGTAAAAAATACAACGATGCAGGAAGATTATTGCACTTAGTGTTATTGCACATGTGTGTGTTTGATCAGTTAAAGTCTTTGTTGTGGAGTCTGACAGCAGTGGGGAGGAAAGACCTGCGAAATCTCTCCATCCCACACCGTGGGTGCCGCAGTCTCCCACTGAAGGAGCTGCTAGAAATTAAAATCAAATGAATTCTAACAACAGCTGATCAAGCTTAAACGTGCTGCTGTTCTTTAGCGCGATAAACAAGAGCGAAAAGCCGATCGTTGATCAGTTTCATGAGTGAAGTTGCAACTGGCGAGAGAATGACAGGGGAGGCTTCGTAACGACAGAATAAATCGTAATGTTTCTCTGAATGTGGGACGATTCCGTTTGTACGGCAACTCTGACGAACCAACCCTTATGAATATAATAAAGTTCAACATCAGTAACTTACCGCGCACACAGCTGTCGTGCTAGCTAGCATGCAGTACATTGTAAAAAGTCAGCACAATGAAAACAAACTACACCTAAACTCGGTTTATATCTGACCCAAATAGAGTGCAGTTCATAACTTCTTACCTGAAATTCAGTTCACCCTCAGCTCCTGCCTTCGCTTTCCCTGATCCACGATTGACCTCCAGGTTAGCAACCACCTTCGCTTTCCCTGATCCACGATTGACCTCCAGTTAGCAACCACCGGTCGATCGGCGGTGTCCTGCCCCACCTCCTATGTGTGGTTCGCGGCATGTCCTTTCTGTCACACACCGGTGGATAGCTGCCCTCTGTTGTAGCTCCGGCTAGCTCCACCACCAAACAACTCAGTTATTTTTCCACATCGACCACCATCATCGGCCCATATAAGCGAAAAATGAGTCCAGCTAAACACAGACTTGGCGAGCGATCGGGTGTTGCAACAAATTTTAGCCGCGTCACTATAAGCCCAGCCTGGGTGCTTTGAGGGTCGCTAGCAGCGCTAGCTAGCTATGCTAGCGGCGTTATGCTAGCGGCGCTATGCTAGCCGGCTGGCTATCAGCAACACATAAGACAACTCTTGCTAATATGGATGTCTTGATAAACGAGCAGATATTTGAAGTTTACACACCTATATTCTCGCCTGAAAATGTCTTAAAAGTTTAGTTTGTGACCTAGAAACACGAATAAAAGACATAGAAAACGAAGTGGTGGCCGCCATTGTTTGACTCGGTAGAGGCCTCTGTAGAGGCGTGCTATGAATTGTGGGATATGGAGTTTTGGGCCAAGGATAGATCTTTTCGCCTGTACTACTCCGGGTATACCACTAGAGAGAGCCAAGACACCACAAATGAAGTCTGTTTCTATGGCGCCAAAAGTAGAATCTTTCTAAATTTGCACTAAAATATTAATATTTAAAAAACTATAAAAGTCATGAACACCAAAAGTCGTACCATAGTAGTCCAGCTCCAGCCGCACAAAATGATCTAACATATGTAACCCTATTGTCAAACTGTTTGGCAGAGGAGCGCGGGAAAATTTTCACTAAAATATTAATATTTCAAAAACTATAATAGTCATAAACACCAAAAGTCATAGCACACCATTCCAGATCCAGCCGCACAAAATGAGGTAACATATATGAAGCTTGTCTGAAAACTGCGGGCGAGATTCGCTGCAAATTTCAGGCGGAAACTGAAGAATAATAATAATAAATCCGAGGAATAGTAATATGTGTGCCTCTTGACATAGGCACACATAATAAATCCGACGAATAGTAATATGTGTGCCTCTTGTCATAGGCACACATAATAATAATAAATCCGACGAATAGTAATATGTGTGCCTCTTTCCATAGGCACACATAATAATAATAAATCCGAGGAATAGTAATATGTGTGCCTCTTTCCATAGGACACATAATAATAATAAATCCGACGAATAGTAATATGTGTGCCTCTTTCCATAGGCACACATAATAAATCCGACGAATAGTAATATGTGTGCCTCTTGGCATAGGCACACATAATAATAATAATAATAAAGAATAAAGAGAAACAGGAACTCAATAGTGTGGATGCTTAAAGCATCCACACAATAATAATAAAGTAGAATAAAGTAGAATAAAAGAATAAAGAGAAACAGGAACTCAATAGTGTGGATGCCTAAGCATCCACACAATTACTGTGTATGTTTCCTATTTTATCTCTACTCTGTGCAGCACTTTGGCTCAACCTGTTTTAAATGTGCTGATAAATAAATGTAGATTTCTTTGAATCAAACAGTGGAGCCGAGCTTTGAGCTCAGTGTGTAACAGTGTGTGTATGAGAGCCATGTAATGTCCATGTGTGCATGCTGACTGTGCTGCTCTGACCCCTCCTCCTTTCAGGGTGGAGCCTGCTGGAGTCCGATGGTTGAGACCAGGTCTGAGGAAGTGTAAGTGTGTTTTTAATGGGATTCATGAAACAAAGCAGCACACATTCAACCATCTTCATCATGTCAGGAGTCATCATCAAGTGTCAATCAATGAACAGATGATGGATCAATAACTGCAGCTGGATTGTGTTTGTTCTCTCCATCAGATTCCTGTCAACTCACAATCGACACAAACACAGTGAACACAAACCTCCAACTGTCTGACAACAACAGGAAGGTGACACGTGTGGAGAGGTTCAGTCATATCCTGATCATCCAGACAGATTTGATGTCAAGTGGCAGCTGCTGTGTAGAAATGGTCTGACTGGTCGCTGTTACTGGGAGGTCGAGTGGAGAGGAATCGTTTGTATATCAGTGAGTTACAGAAGCATCAGAAGGAAAGGAAGCAGAGATGACTGTGTGTTTGGATTCAATGATCAGTCCTGGAGTCTGAGGTGCTTTAATGGTCCTCAGTCTGTCCTCCACAATAAGATAAAAAATCCATCTCCTCCTCCTCCTCCTCCTCCTCTGTCTCTAACAGAGTAGCAGTGTATGTGGACTGTCCTGCTGGCACTCTGTCCTTCTACAGAGTCTCCTCTGACACTCTGATCCACCTCCACACCTTCACACCACATTCACTCAAACTCTTTATCCTGGATTTATGGTCTGGTCTGGTTCCTCGGTGTCCCTGTGTTGTGCTGAGTGTAAAGAGTGTCTCCTGTTAGAGAAACACTGACTGTTGAACAGATAGTTCAGTCTGTACATGTCTGTCTCTTTCACTCACAAACACGTTTTCACATTCATGGATTCAATCAGTTGATGTTTGAAACTCTTCTAAATGATTCCTTGTAAATTCTTCAGTCACAAACAAACAGGAAGTGATGTCACATGTGTTCCTGTCCACACAGCAGAATGAGTCTATTGCTGACAGTGATGTACAAACAGAGTGAGCATTTCTGAGGCCCAAAATAAACTGAGTAGTTCACTGAATGCAGGGTTCGTACGGGTGCTTGAAATCCTTGAAACTTGAATTCTAATGTCGTCTTTTCAAAGTTTGAAAGTGCTTGAATTTCAGATGTGGTGCTTAAAAGTGCTTGAAAATTAACTGTATTTCATTCACAATAAATAGCTATCTGATTGAAATTGTTTTCTTATCGATGGCGAAATAAATGAGTCGCAAAAGCAAAATTTCCCCGCCTGGGCTGACTTGCGTCTATTTCAATATGTGACCCCGCCCCTCCCTGGGACAGTCGGGGATGAGTGCGCTAACATACCTGTAGGTTGCTTTTTTATGAGTGTTGATGGAAAACAACAATGCGGAGTTTGCTTTCTTCAGTCGCATGATAGGTGAGTCCTAGTAAATAATTTCCAGTACGTGTACGTTACACATGCTATTTTTTTAAAAATGTGATTATTATTTTGCTAGCTATCAAACTCGCTGAGAAATTATTGAAATGAACTGAGTGTGATGCAGTATGACAGCGCTATTACGGGATATGCTGTGAACTTGGCTAACATTACTTAGCAGTAATATGTGTTAATTTACTCAAGTGAAAGCTTTAAACATTAGCCCGATACATAACTAGCTAACTTAAGGCTTTCTGATTAACCCTCTGGGGTCGACGGACCCAGAGTCTCCATTTCAACTTGGTCGAACGTGCGGACTTCAAACTATATACCAGTTTTTAAATTGTGTTGATAGGTCACGTAAAACCGATGTTTTTGGGGGGGGGGTTCTGAATAAAACAGTGGCGTTTACTCCGGGAAGAACGGTAAAAACTGCGTTTTTTATGGAGAGCACTAGCAAACACGCTTTGCTTGTGAGTGAAAAAAGAAAAACATCCTTCCCTATTGGTGGAAAAATGTACCATGTCGACCAATCAAAAAATGATACGGCAACATGTGGTATTTGGTTGTTGGAAGAAAGGGAAGAGAGAGCGAGTGAGCGAAAAAAGAGAGTTTTGATACGTAGAGATTTGTGACGTTTATTGTGTTTGGAGTCTCAAGTTAGTGTTGCCTTGTGTAGTAGTGTGTAGTGTAGTCATTTTGTTTGTTTGTTTTGTGTGTCAGTTCTACTAGTGAACAGCTGCTTCACTCCTGAATCCTGCAGGTTGCTGTAGTCTAACTCAGGTCCAGCACTCTGGGATACGAGGGTTGGACTTCAGCGCTGCTGCAGATAATCACAGCTGATCTCTGACAAATCACAGTCTTCAATCTGAATAAAAATGAAAGAAGGTTCAGAATGTAGAAGTTTAGAAAATGGAACTCCAAACAGCTGAAGCCAACAGGAAG